>NC_045591.1:0-65175 GCF_009819795.1 Aythya fuligula
GGGGTGTGGAGGAAGGAATTTGGGGCTCTGGGGGGTGGAATTTTGGGTCTCGGGGGTGGAATTCAGGGATTTGTGGGGGAAATTTTGGGGTCTGGAGCATGAGGTTTGGGGAGCGGGGTTTGGGGGTCTGGGGTTACAGAACTTGGGGATTTTGGGGTGTGGGGAGTGGGATTTAGGGGCTGGGGGGGAAAATTTTGGGCTCTGGGGCTGGAATTTTGGGTCTAGGGGCTGGAATTTGGGGTCTGGGAATGGAATTTTGGGGTCTGGAGGAAGGAATTTGGGGCGCTGGGGCTGGAATCTTGGATCTGGGGGGTAGAATTTTGGGTCTGGGGGGTAGAATTGGGGGATTTGGGGGAGAAATTTTGGGGTTTGGAGCTAGAGGTTTGGGGAGTGGGATTTTGGGTCTAGAAGAAGGAATTCGGGAGTCTGGGGCGTGGAACTCGGGGATTTGGGAGGGGGGATTTTGGGGTGTGGGGAGTGGGATTTAGGGGCTGGGGGGGGCAAAATTAGGGGCTCTGGGGCTGGAATTTTGAGTCTAGGGGCTGGAATTTGGGGTCTGGGAATGAAATTTTGGGGTCTGGAGGAAGGATTTTGGGGCTCTGGGGGTAGAATTTTGGGTCTGGGGGGTAGAATTAGGGGATTTGGGGGAGAAATTTTGAGGGTCTGGGGAACGGAACTTGGGGATTTGGGAGGGGGGTTTTTGGGGTGTGGGGAGTGGGATTTAGGGGCTGGGGGGCAGAATTTGGGGCTCGGGGTATGGAATTTTGTGTCTAGGGGCTGGAATTTTGGGTCTCGGAGCTGGAATTTTGGGCTCTGGGGCTGGAATTTTGAGTAGGTGCTGGAATTTGGGGTCTGGGAATGGAATTTCGGAGCCTGGAGGAAGGAATTTGGGGCTCTGGGGCTGGAATTTTGGGTCTAGGGGCTGGAATTTTGGGCTCTGGGAGTGGAATTTTGGGTCTGGGGCTGGAATTTTGGGGTCTGGGAATGGAAATTGGGGTCTGGGGCTGGAATTTTGGGTCTAGGGGCTGGAATTTTGGGTCTAGGGGCTGGAATTTTGGGTCTGGGAATGGCATTTTGGGGTCTAGGGGGTGGAATTTTGGGTCTGGGGGAAGAAATTTGGGTCTAGGGGCTGGAATTTTGGGGTCAAGGGTTGGAATTTTGGGCTCTGGGGCTGGAATTTGGGGCTCGGGCTGGAATTTGGGGTCTGGAGGAAGGAATTTGGGGTCTGGGAATCGAATTTTGGGTCTAGGGGCTGGAATTTTGGGGTCTGGGAATGGAATTTTGAGTTCTGGATGAAGGAATTTTGGGTCTGGGGCTGGAATTTTGGAGTCTGGGAATGGAAATTTGGGGTCTGGGGCTGGAATTTTGGGTCTCGGAGCTGCAATTTCGGGCCCTGCTGCGGCAGGCCCTATCAGGGCAGGCCGAGAAGCGCCTGTGGGAGCCCGGGGTGCTCCGTGGTCCCCCGGGGGGGGTGTTTTTGGGGCCGGGGGGGGTGTTTTTGGGGCCGGGGGGGGGGCCTGACGACCCACCCGGTGCCGCAGGCTGGAACGAGCTGCTGATCGCCTCCTTCTCGCACCGCTCCATCTCCGTCAAGGACGGGATCCTGCTGGCCACCGGCCTCCACGTGCACCGCAACAGCGCCCACAGCGCCGGCGTGGGGGCCATCTTCGACAGGTGGGGGGAGCCTCGGGGAGAACCTGGGGGGGGGGCTTTTTGGGGTCCCCCCAACCCCACCCTAAATCCTGGGGTCGATCTTTTTTTGGGGGGGGGCCGCAGGGTGCTGACCGAGCTGGTCTCCAAGATGCGGGACATGCGCATGGACAAGACGGAGCTGGGCTGCCTCCGCGCCATCATCCTCTTCAACCCTGGTAGGGACACCCCAAAACACCCCCCCCAATTAATTTAACCCCCCCCCCCGATTAATTTAACCCCCCCCCGATTAATTTAACCCCCCCCTCGTTAACTTGTAACCCCCCATTATTAATTTTAACCCCCTCCTCGTTAATTTTAACCCCCCTCATTAATTGTTAACCCCCTCCCATTAATTTCAACCCCCTCCTCATTAATTTTACCCCCCCTTTATTAATTTAATCCCCCTCCCATTAATTCTAATCCCCCTCCTCATTAATTTTAATCCCCTCCTCATTAATTCTAACCCCCTTTATTAATTTTACCCCCCCTTTATTAATTTTTATCCCCCCCATTAATTTTAAGCCCCTCCCATTAATTTTAACCCCCCTTTTATTAATTTTAACCCCCGTCATTAATTTTAACCCCCTCCTCATTAATTTCCACCCCGTTTATTAATTTCAACCCCCTTTTATTAATTTAAACCCTCCCCATGAATTTTAACCCCCCTTTATTAATTTTACACCCTCCTCATCAATTTTACCCCCCTCCTCATCAATTTTCCCCCCCCTTTATTAATTTTACCCCCCCCTTTATTAATTTCCCCCCCCCCCCCAGACGCCAAGGGGCTTTCCAACCCGGGCGAGGTGGAGCTGCTGCGGGAGAAGGTTTACGCCTCGCTCGAATCCTACTGCAAGCAGAAGTACCCCGAGCAGCAGGGCAGGTAAGAAAAGGGTTTAATTAAAACGGGCGGGGGGCTTTTAGGGTTTTTAACCCCCCCCCATGATTAATGACCCCTTTGTGGCCCCCCCAGGTTCGCCAAGCTGCTGCTGCGCCTGCCGGCGCTGCGCTCCATCGGGCTGAAGTGCCTGGAGCACCTCTTCTTCTTCAAGCTGATCGGGGACACCCCCATCGACACCTTCCTCATGGAGATGCTCGAGGCCCCCCACCAGCTGTCCTGAGACCCCCCCCCCAAAAAAAAAACACAAAAAAAGGACAAAAAAAACCACAAAAAAACACAAAAAAAAAAAACGACAAAAAATGCGAAAAAAACGACAAAAAAAGGGGTTGGGGAGCCCCCAGGATTAAAAAAAACGGGGAGGGGAGCGGCAGGGCCCCCCTGGGGGGGGCTGGGGGGGGGCTGGGGGCTCCCCACACCCCCCCCAAAAAAAAAAATAATTAACCCAGGGGCCGGCCCCTCCCTCCTCGCCCCCCCCTTGTATAATAACCGTGCCCCCCCCCCAAAAAAAATAAATATTTCAGGCCCCGGGGTGCCGGTGCCCTGCGGCCGGGGGGGGGGGCCCAAAACCGTGGTGTGCCCCCTGGGGGGGGGGGGGTTATTTTTTGGGGGCCCCCCCCCCCTCTGTGGCCCCCCCCCCCCACTCAGGCACCCGGATAGCACTTTGAATCCCCTCCCTCCCCCCCCCCCCCACTATGCAGGGGGCGGGGGGGGGTTGTTTTTATTGTAGGTCCTACCCCCCCCCCCCCCCCCCCCCCCCCCCAATTTTCACCCTCGTGGTTTTATTTCAGCTTCGGCGTTTGCCCCCCCCCCTCCCAAAAAAAAACAAACACCCCCCCCCCATCCTCGTTGCTTCGGAGTTCAGTGATTAAAGCTGCTGCTTCTCGGTGGGGGGGCTCCGTGTGCTTGTGTGTCCCCCCCCCCCCCTCCGTCTCGGGGCTATTTTTGGGTCGAAATTCCAGGTTTTTGGGTCGAAATTGCAGGTTTTTGGCTTCCCCCCCCCCGGAGCACAGAGGCGGCTCTGTGCGAGCTGAAGGGCCGAGTGTCCGCGTCTGGGCGGGGGCCATATGGGGGGGGGCTTGGGGTTTTTTTTGGGGTGGGGGGGGCACTGCCACGTCCCATGGGGTGGGGGGGGTGGTAAAAGGGGGTGGGGGGGAATTGGGGGAGGTTTGGGGGGGTTTTGGGGGTGGGGAGGGGGGCGGGGTGTGGGATTGGGGTGGGGGGGGCATGGGGTTGGGGTGGGGATGGGGTTTTGGGGATGGGGGTCGAGGGGGGGCTATGGGGTGGGGATAGGGCTGTGGGATGGGGACAGGGGACAGGGATGGGGGACAGGATATGGGGGGGAATTGGGGGGGGCTGTGGGGTGGGGGCAGGGGTTTGGGGACAGGGCTGTGGGGTGGGGACATGGGACAGGGATGGGGACATGGGATGGGGACAGGGGCACAGGACGGGGTCATGGGATGGGAATGGGGTCCAGGACATGGGATGGGGTCATGGGTTAGGGCTGGGGCCATGGGATGGGGACACAGGATAGGGGTTTGGGACAGGATAGGGACATGGGTTGGGGACAGGGGCACAAGATGGGGACATGGGATGGGGATATGGGACAGGAATGGCGTCCAGGATATGGGATTGGGACACAGGATAGGGGATGGGGACATGGGATGAGGGTCCAGGACATGGGATGGGGACACGGGATGGGGATAGGGGATGGGGACAGGGATATGGGATGGGGATGGAATGGGAATAGGGGATGGGGACAGGAATGGGGATATGGGATGAGGCTATGGGACTGGGCTGGGGGTATGGGATGGGGATGGGATGGGGATACGGGACAAGCTGGGGATATGGGATAGCGATATGGGACTGGGATATGGGATGGGAATGGGGATATGGGATGGAGACATGGGACTGGGCTGGGGGTATGGGATGGGGACAGGGATATGGGATGGAGATATGGGATGGAATGGGAATTGGGGATAGGGCTATGGGATGGGGATATAGGGTGAGGATGGGGGAATGGGGCAGGGCTGCGGATATGGGATGGGGGTGGAATGGGGATATGGGACTGGGATGGGGATGGGCTGGGATGGGGACAGGGATATGGGACGGAGATATGGGATGGGGACAGGGATATGGGATGGGGATGGAATGGGAATAGGGGATGGGGATATAGGATAGGGATAGGAATGGGCATATGGGATGGGGATATGGGATGGGGATATAGGATGGGGATATGGGATGGGGATGGGGACAGGGATATGGGATGGGGATTGGGACAGGAATGGGGCTATGGGCTGGGGATATGGGATGGGGACAGGGACACGGACCGGGGCCGGGGGCGTTCCCCTTGGGGGGGGGCGGGTTCGTTCCGGGGCAGCCCCGGGGGCCGGGCGGGGGCGGGCCGGGGGCGGCGGGGCCGGGGCTGGGGCCGGGCAGCGGCGGGGACCGAGCGCACTCGGGACGGGACCGGGACCGGGAGCGGAGCGGGGACGGGAACCGAGCCCCCCCCCCCCCCCCCAAAACCCCGACCCCAAAAATCCCCCCCCCAGCCATGGCCCCGAGCGGCCCCGCGCTGCCCCTCGCCCTCCTCGGGCTCAGCCTGGCTCTGGCGGCCGCAGGTGGGAGAACTGGGGGGGGACTGGGAGGGACTGGGAGCGCTGGGAGGTGATGGTGGGGGGACTGGGAGATGGTGCTGGAGGGACTGGGAGCACTGGGAGGTGCTGCTGGGGGGACTGGGAGGACTGGGATATGGTGCTGGGGGGACTGGGAGCGCTGGGAGGTGCTGCTGGGGGGACTGGGAAGGACTGGGAGCACCGGGAGATGCTACTGGGAGGACTGGGAGCCCCGGGAGATGCGACTGGGAAGGACTGGGAGCACCGGGAGATGCTGCTGGGAGCACCTGCGGTACTGGATCTGACTGGGAGCTGTTACTGGGATGGACTGGGTCTGTCTGGGAGCTGTTACTGGGAGGGAGTGGGGAGGCAATGCTTGGAGCAATGGGGATACTGGTTCTTAATGGGAGCTGTTGCTGGGAGTACTGAGAGGGAGGTGCTGCTCGGAGCACCTGTGATGCTGCATCTAACAGAGGTGTTACTGGGAAGGACTGGGAGCTGTTACTGGGAGCACTGAGAGGACTCGGAGGGACTGGGGAGGTGCTGCTCAGAGCACCTGGGGTACTGGTTCGAACTGGGAGGGACTGGGAGCACTGCGAGGGGCTGGGGAGATGCAGCTCAGAGCAGCCAGGATACTGGATCTGAGTGGGAGCTGTTACTGGGAGCACTGGGAGGGACTGGGAGCCCTTCTCAGAGCACTGAGGGTGCTGGGTGCTCACTGGGGGCACTGGGAGGACTGGGGCACTACAGCTCAGAGCACTGGAGGTGCTGAGTCTAACTGGGAGCTGTTACTGGGAGCACTGGCAGGGACTGGGGAGATGCTGCTCAGAGCACCCCAGACACTGGAACTAACTGGGAGCTCTTACTGGGAGGACTGGGGACCTACAGCACGGAGCACCAGAGGTGCTGGGTCTAACTGGGAGCTGTGACTGGGAGCACTGGGGATACCGCAGGGCTCTAACTGGGAGGCACTGGGGAGCCGATACTGGGAGTACTGGGGGATCCTGGAGATGGTAACTGGGAGGCGCAGGGGGGCAGTAGGTCAGAGAACTGGGAGAACTGGGCTGTAACTGGGAGACACGGAGGAGCCCTCACTGGGAGATGGGAACCGCAGGGAGGCTTTAACTGGGAGATACTGGGATGGCTCTAACTGGGGAGCTGGGAACTGCGGGGAGGCTTAAACTGGGACATACTGGGAGGGCTGTAACTGGGGAGGAGGAGGGGGGGGGGGCTGGGAAATCCGCCGGGACTGTAAGCGGGACGTGGGGTGAGTGGCACCGGGAGCTACTGGGAGTACTGGGACCTGCTGGGGGCCGGCACTGGGAGCACTGGGAGCACTGGGCACGCCCGCACCGCACTGGTCCCACCCGGGATATTTTTAGCCCCGTGGCCACCGCGGGCGGCTCCAGGCTTTTTATAGCCCTTGGGGGGGGGGGGGGGGGGACACCAGTGCCACCCCCCCCATGGCACCAGGGGGTCCCGGCGGTCCCCACCCCATAAAAAGCCCCAAAAAAACCCGGGCACCCCCTGGGGACCCCACCCCCTCCATCCCCTTTTCCCCCCCTACCCCATCACGGGGGTGCCCCAGGCGTCCCCCCCCCACTCCCCGTGTCCCCCTCGCCCCCTCCCCGTGTCCCCCCCCCCCGGTTGTGCCCCGTGTCCCCCCCCCCCCCCCGGCCCCATAAACATTTTCCACTCGCTCCCTGGCAGCGGCCGCTGGAAATTCCTTGGGTCGGGATCAGGCGCCGGCTGCGTGCCCCCCCCCCCCTCAGATCACCTTCCTTCCCCCCCCCCTACACACACACACAACCTTTTTTCCAGAATCGGACCTTTTTTGCCCCAAAAAAACAAACCCCGCAAGCGAGCGGTGGGTGGAAGCCCCCCCGGGCACCTGGGGGATGGCGGGGAAGGGGGGGGGGTTTGGGGGCGCATGGGGGGGGGGTTTGGGGACACCTGGGGGGATTTTGGGGACACCCAGGAGTCTTGGGGACACCTGGGGGTCCTGGGGACACCTGGGAGCTTTGGGGACACTTGGGGGGGGCTTGGGGACACCAAGAGTCTTGGGGACACCTGGGGGGCTTTGGGGACACCCAGGAGTCTTGGGGACACCTGGGGGGGTTTAGGGACACCCGGGAGTATTGGGGGCACTCAGGGGTCTTGGGGACACCTGGAGGGCTTTGGGGACACCTGGGGGTCCTGGGGACACCTTGGGGTCTTTCTGGGGGTTTTTGGCACACCCAAAAGTCTTGGGGACACCCGGGGGTCCTGAGGACACCTGGGGGCTTTGGGGACACTTTGGGGGGGGCTTGGGGACACCAAGAGTCTTGGGGACACCTGGGGGACTTTGGGGACACCCGAGGGACCTTGGGGCACCCAAGGGTCTTCCTGGGGGTCTTGGGGACACCCAGGGGTCCTTGGGGACACCTGGGGACCTTGGGGCCACCCGGGGACCTTGGGGCCACCCGGGGGTCTCCCTGGGCATTTTGGGGCCACCCAAAGGTCCTGGGGCCACCCAGCGGGACCCACCCGGAGCCCCGGGGGTCTCGGGGGCTCCCCGGGGGTCTCGGGGACTCCCTGGGGGTCTCGGGGGCTCCCGGGGGTTCCCCGGCCCCACACGGGGATCTTTGGGTCCGGCGCCCTCATCTTGGGGGGTCCCCAATTTCCCCCCTCCCCAATCCCAAGGGGGGAGACGAGGAGACGGCGAAAAACGGGGTGGGAGCAGAGGGGGGCTGGAGGAAAAGGGGGGGGGGCTGAATTTTTATTTTTTTTTTAATTTTTCCCCGTGTGCCCCCCCCCGGGAATTGAGTTATGCATCCGTAATGGGTTTTCCTCTCGCTGCGGGGCAGAAGAAAGGTGTCTCTGTGCCGGCCTGGGTGGGGGCCAAGCGCTGCGGGCGGCGAGGAAGAGGAGGAGACCTTCGGCCTCATGCGTGCACGCGTGGCCCCCCCCCCAAAAAAAAAAAAAAAAACCAAAAAAAAAAAAAAGCCAGAGCATCCTTTATAGGGTCTTGGATGGGGGGGCTGCGAGCTTCCCCGCCGCGGTGCCCCCCTCCGAAATCCCGGCCGGGGAAAGCTGAGGGGGGGGGGGAGGAAGGAGGGTGAGGATGATGAGAAACGCAGGCTGGGGGCTGGCTGGGGAAGGCTCGGGGAGGGAGGGGGGGGTGGAAAAAAATAATATAAAAAAAAAAAATAAAAAAAATAAAAAAGTAAAAGGGGGGGGGGATGGACAGAAGGATGGACGGATGGAAGGACGGACGTGGGGAGCGCGCATGGTGTGGCCCCCATCCATATGGGGTTGGGGGCTTCTTGGGGGGTCAGGGGAAGGGTTGGGGGGGTTTTGGGGAGGGGGAGGACCCCGTACGCACCCCCCCGCCCTCCCCATGTCCCCCCCCCCCACCGCTTGGCCGCGGCCCCAATGGGTTCTGCAGATGGTGGGGACGCGGGGCCGGCGCTGGGAGCCGGGCAGGGGGATTTTTTTTTTGGGGGGGGGGGGGGGTGGGGGGAGGTTTTTTGGGGTCTGCTTGGGGTCTTTGGGGTGGGAGGGGGGGGGGGGGGGGGGGGGGTGGTACAGGTGAGAGCCCCCCGCTGCCGGCCGGCCGAACAAAGCCGCCCTTCATGGGCGTCCCGGTGGGGGGGGGGGGGGGAGATTGGAATTTGGATAGCGGCCGGACGGGTGTGCCGGGCACGGCTGCGGTGCCCCACAGAGCCCCACAGAGCCCCATTGTGCCCCACAGCGCCCCACTGTGCCCCATGGTGCCCCACGGCACCCCCGTGGTACTCTTGGGGCAGCCCCTGTAGAGCATGGGGCACCCCACGGCACCCTATGGCACCCTATAGCACCCCATAGTGTATGGGGCACCCCATGGCACCCTATGGCATCCTGTAGTACCCCATAGTGTATGGGGCACCTCATGGCACCCTATGGCACCCCACAGTGTATGGGGCACCCCATGGCACCCCATGGCATCCTGTAGCACCCCGTAGTTCATGGGGCACCCCATGGCACCCTTTGGTACCCTATAGCACCCCGTAGTGCTTGGGGCACCCCATGGAACCCCGTGGCACCCCATGGCATCCTATAGGGTCCCACAGTGCTTGGGGCACCCTATGGCACCCCGTGGCACCCCATGGAACCTCATAGCACCCCGTAGTTCATGGGGCACCTCATGGCACCCTTTGGTGCCCTATATTACCCCGCAGTGCATAGGGCACTTTATGGCACCCCATGGCATCCTATAGTACCCCATAGCGTATGGGGCACCCTTTGGCACTTTCCTGGCCCCCCTGGCACCCTGCAGTGATTGGGGCACCCTTTAACACCCTATGGCACCCTGTAGTGCCTGGAGCACCCTGGGGTACCCTACAGTGCTTGGGGCAGCCCTTGGTGTCTGGGGCACTATAAGGCACCCTATGGGACTCTGGGACACCCTGTGTCACCCTATGGGACTCTTGGGCACCTTACAGGACTTTGGGGCACCTATGAGACTCAAGGGCAACCTATGGCACCCTACGGGATTCTGGGACACCCTGTGGGGCTTTGGGGCACCCTATGGCACCCTATGGGACTACAGGGCACCATATGGCACCCTATGGGACTTTGGGGCATGTATGGGACTCAGGGGCACCCTATGGCACCCTATGGGACTCTGGAGCATCCTACAGGACTTTAGGACACCCTATGGCACCCTATGGGACTCCAGGGCACCATATGGCACCCTATGGGACTTTGGGGCACCCTACGGGACTTTGCGGCACCCTATGGGACTCCAGGGCACTATATGGCACCCCATGGGACTCTGGGACACCATATGGCACCCTATGGGACTTTGGGGCACCTATGGGACTCAGGGGCACCCTATGGCACCCTAGGGGACTCTGGAACACCCTATGGGACTTTGGGTCACCTGTAGGACTCAGGGCCACCCTACATCACCCCCCCACCCCCCCTTTTCCCCCCCACCCTGCAGATCCCGTCGACGTCCTCCAGGTCCTCCAGCTCCACACCCTGCCCGAGGGCGTGAAGAAGGCTCCGGGCTTCTGCTCCCAGCATGGCACTGGTGACACTGGTGACACCGGTGACACCGCGTACCGGATAACGCGGCGCGCCCAGCTCAGCGCTCCCACCCGCCAGCTCTTCCCCGGTAAGCCCCGGCGTGGTGCCCAGCACGGGTAACCCACCCCCATCCCCTCCTCTCTCTCTCTCTCTCCATTTTGGGGCGATTCCTTGCGTTTTTAGGCAAATTCCCGGCGGATTTCTCCATCATGGCGCTGGTGAAGGCCCGGCCGGGCTCGCGGGCCTTCCTGCTCTCCGTCTACGACCGCGACGGCGCCCAGCGGCTGGGCCTGGAGCTGGGCCCCTCGCCCCTTTTCCTCTACCGGGACCAAGGTGGCCGCCCGGCCCCCGAGGAATATCCCCTCTTCCGCGGCGTCGACCTGGCCGACGGCGAGTGGGTACCCGGCGCGGCGCCCCCAAAACCCACCCCCTGGGGGACAAAAGCGGCCCCACGCCTCTAGGTTCCTGGGAACCCCACATCGCCCCCGTAGCCATGTGCCGGTGACCCCGCAGGTGGCACCTTATGGGGTTCTGGGGCTCCCTATGGTACCTTAGGGCACCCTATGGGGCTCTGGGGCACCCTATGGCATCCTATGGGACTCTGGGGTACCCTATGGGGCTCTGGGGCACCCTATAGCACCTTATGGCACCCTAAGGGGCTCTGGGGCACCCTATGGGAATCCTGGGCACCCTATGGGGCTCTGGGGCACCCTACAGCACCTTATGGAACCCTATGGGACTCTGGGGCACCCTATGGGACTCTGGGGCACCCTATGGGGCTCTGGGGCACCCTATGGCAATCCTGGGCACCCTATGGCACCTTAGGGCACCCTATGGGACTCTGGGGCACCCTATGGGGCTCTGGGGCACCCTATGGCACCTTATAGCACCTTATGGCACCTTGTGGGACTCTGGGGCGCCCTATAGCACCTTATGGCACCCTTTGGCACTTTATGGCACCCTAGGGGACTCTGGGGCACCCTACGGCACCCTAAGGTGCCCCGGGTCACCCTGTGGCACCCCGTCCCCCCATCCCGCTGTCCCCGCAGGTGGCACCGGGTGGCCCTGAGCGTCCGGGGCCGGGGGGTGACGCTGCTGCTGGACTGCCAGGAGCGGGGGCAGCGCCCCCTGCCCCGCAGCCCCCACCCCGTCCTCGACACCCGCGGCATCACCGTCTTCGGCACCCGCATCCTGGACGACGAGGTGTTCCAGGTACACCAATTTAATTTAATTAATCAATTTATTATTATTATTATTATTATTATTATTATTATTATTATTATTATTATCATTATCATTATCATTATCATTATCATTATCATTATCATTATCATTATTATTTTACTATTTATTTATTTACTATTAATTATTTATAATTTATAGTTTTATTATTTTTATTATTTATTACTTATTACTTATTATATATTAATTATTATTTATTATTATTTTATTAACCATTATTATTATTTATTATTACTCCTTACTCATTACTTATTATTTATTATTATTTCATTTATTATTATTATTATTACTTATTATTATATTGATTATTGTTTACTACTTATTATTTATTATTATTTATCATCATCATTATTTATTATTATTATTATTATTATTATTATTATTATTATTATTATTATTATTACTTATTACTTATTACTTATTACTTATTATTATTATTATTACTTATTATTATTCCTATATATTTTACTATCATCATTTTTTGGGGGCGGGGGGGTCCCGCCTGGCCCCTAAGGACGCCCAATTTTTAATTTTGTCCCCCCCCACCCCCAAAAAATGTCCCCAGGGTGACATCCAGCAGCTGCTCATCGCGCCCGACCCCCAGGCGGCCTTCGAGTACTGCGAGCACTACGCCCCCCGCTGCGCCCCCGGGGGCCCCCAGGCGCAGGAGCCCCCCCGGCAGCGGCACGAGGTGGGGGCGCAGGGGCTGGGGGGGGGGGAGGGGGGGTGGTTATTTTTTTTTGGGGAGGGGGGGTTGGATGGATTTGAGGAGAGGGCACGCGGAAAGGAGAGGCTCGGGGGTGAACGTGGTGCCCCCCCCGGGTGGATTTGCGCCCCCCAAGGTGGATTTTGCGCCCCCCCAAGTTGAATTTTGTGCCCCCCAAGTTGGATTTGTGCCCCCCAGTTGAATTTTGTGCCCCCCAAGTTGGCTTTGCACCCCCCCAAGTTGAATTTTGTGCCCCCCAAGTTGGCTTTGCACCCCCCAAGTTGAATTTTGCGCCCCCCCAAGTTGAATTTTGCGCCCCCCCAAGTTGGATTTGCACCCCCCAAGTTGAATTTTGTGCCCCCCAAGTTGAATTTTGCACCCCTAAAATTTTGGAGGGGGTGTCCCCCCCCCTCCCCACCTCACCCCTTCCCCCTTTGGGGGCGGCGTTACGGTGACGTCTCCTTCTTCTCCCCCCGCGTCCGTCCGTCCGTCCGTGTGTCCGTCTGTCCCCCCCCCACCCCCAAATCCCCCCCCCCCCACCACCCCCCCCAGTACTTTGAGGAGGACGCGGAGTACTACGAGTACCCCTACTACTACGCCAATAGCCAGGAGGGGCCCCCCCGGGGGGGGGGCACCGAGCAGGTAACGTCCGTCTGTCCGTCCGTCCGTCCGTCTGCTGTGTCGCAGCGCCCCCCCCCCCAATTTATTTGTGACCCCCCCCCCCAAATTTATTTGTGCCCCCCCCCAATTTATTTGTGCCCCCCCCAATTTATTTGTGTCCCCCCCCGCATTGGTGGCTGGATAGGAAAAGGAGGAGGAGGGACAGGGATGCTTCAAGGGGGGGGGGCTTTGTCGTCCTTGTGTCCCCCCCCCCCCCCATTTTTTTGGGGTCCCTCGGGGTGATATTGGGTGCTCTGCCCCCCCCCCCATCGACCTGGGTGGGTTCCTCATCGCCTTCCTCATCATCATCCTCCTCCTCATCCTCCTCATCCTCAGAGCCGGACCCCCCCGGACCCCCCCCCTCCTCGGGGGCCAGCCCCAAAAACCCTCAGATTTGGATGATTTGGGTGATTTTGGTGATTTTAATGATGATTTTGATGATGATTTTGATAATTTTGATGATTTTGATGATGATGATGATGATGATGAAGAACACGCCCCCCACCTCCGGGCATTATCCCGGCAGTGGAAAACACCCCAAAAACCGGGATTTCTCCCCCAAAATAACACAAGGGGGGGGGGAGCCAAGCCGTGCCTCCCCCCCCGCCCTTGCGACAGCCCCCAGCAGGTAGAGAACGACCCCAAATCCCCCCTCCCGACCCCAAATCCCCCCCCCCCGACCCCATTTCACCCCGCGATCGTTTGGCTTCGCTTGTCCGTCTGTCCGTCCGTCCGTCCGTCCCATGACCCCCCCCCATGACCGCTCTCCCCCCCCCCACCCCAATATCCCCCCCCTCCCCCCCCCCCCCCCCCACCCCAGGCCACCCCAGGGGCCACCCCCCCCCCGGATCGCTGGGACCCCGAGGGCGATATGGGGCCGGCGGCCGCCCCCCCCCCGCTGGAGGTAACGCCGGGGTTTTGGGGGGGGGGGGGTCCTGGTGTTGGGGGGGGGGGGGTCTTATCTTAGGGGGGGGGGGGTCCAGGATGATTTGGGGACTTGGGGGGGGGCACCGTGTGTCCTGTCTTGATATCCGTGCGTCCGTCTCCTCAGCATCGTTTGTGTGCCCCCCCCCACCCCATTTGCCCCCCCCCTTCATATCCCACCCCCCCTCCCCATCCCCAGTCCCTAAAATCCCCTCTCCTTTTTGGGGGGGGGGGGGTGTTATTTTGGGGGTGGGGGGGGTCACCTCGCCGTGCGCAGCTCATTGTGCGGAGAGGGGGGGGCGAGCGCTAATTACGCCTGTGTTAATTGTGTGTGTCTGGGGGGGGGGGGGGGCGCTAATTAATTGTGGGGGGGGGGGCATGCTGACCTTTGACCTTTTGGGGTTGCCCCCCCTGTCCCCCCCCCAGGCTGTGCGAGGGGCCAGGGGCTACAAGGGCGAGAAGGGCGAGCCGGCCGTCATCGAACCGGTACGTGCCCCCCCCCCAAAAAAAACCCAAAACCAAAAGGGGGGGGGGCACAACCCTCCCCCCCCCCCCGTGTCCCCCCCTAATGTCCTTCTGTCCGTCCGCAGGGGATGCTGGTGGAGGGGCCCCCCGGCCCCGAGGGACCCGCGGTAAGACCCCGGGGGGGGGCAAAATTGGGTGGGGGGGGGGTGGCAAAAACACCAGGACCCCCCCCCCCTCATCACGCTGCCCCCCCCCCAGGGTATGTCAGGCCCACCGGGGACGCAGGGACCACCGGGAGCCCCGGGAGAACCCGGCGAGAGGGTGAGTAGGGGGCTTTTTTTTTTGGGGGGGGGGTCACCGTGAGGTCACCACCCGTGACCCCCCCCCACATCCCACTCGTGTCCCCCCCCCCCCACAGGGCCCCCCCGGCCGTGCTGGGCTGCCCGGCTCCGACGGGACCCCCGGCCCCCCCGGCACCTCCATGATGCTGCCGGTGAGTTTTTGGGGAAGGGGCTGGGAAAAACATTGGGAAAATTGGGGGGGTGGCCCCCCCCCTGCCCAAAATTAAATTTTTTGTGTGTCCCCCCCCCCAAAATGTCCCAGTTCCGTTTCGGCAGCGGCGGCGGCGACAAGGGGCCGGCGGTTTCGGCGCAGGAGGCGCAGGCTCAGGCCCTCCTGCAGCAAGCACGGGTGAGTTTTTTTTTTGGGGGGGGTCCCCCGGCCCCCCCCCCGTGTCCCTCGTGTCCCCTCGAGACCCCCCCATCCCCTTGGGGACAAGGGACAGAGGCCGCCACCGTCGCCCTTCCCCCGGCTGCGCGCCGGCTTTTGGGGCGCGTGGCCCCAAAAAGATGCAAATTTTGGGGTGCCCCCCCCAAAAAAAAATAATTAACCCCCCCCCCTTTTTTTTTTTTTTTTTTTTTTTTTCTGTTTCTCCTCCAGCTCGCCCTCCGGGGCCCCCCCGGCCCCATGGGGTACACCGGCCGCCCCGGACCCATGGTGGGTATGGGTGGGATTTTGGGGGGGGGGGGGGCTGCAAGGTGCCTTTTGGGGTGGCTGGGGGGGGGGGGCTGCTGTACCCGTGCCCCCCCCAAAAAAAATCCCATTTTGTTGTCCGCTTGCAGGGGCAGCCTGGAAGCACCGGGATGAAGGGCGAATCCGGAGATTTCGGGCCCCAGGTGAGAGCCCCCCCCCAGGCATCGCGGTGGTGTCCCCCCCCCCTCTCCGTTGGGCTCCGAGCCCCCTCGTTTTTGGGGTCCCCCATTAATTTTTTGGCTTTTTCCCCCCCAGGGTCCCCGCGGCCCCCAGGGACTCACAGGACCCCCGGGGAAGCCAGGCAGGAGGGTGAGTTTTTTTTTTGGGGGGGGGTGGAGATTGGGGTTGGGGTCGATGGGGGGGGGTCCGTGCCCCTCTCACCCCCCCCCCCGTGTCCTGTAGGGTCGGCCGGGAGCTGACGGCGCCCGGGGGATGCCCGGAGATCCCGGTGTGAAGGTAACGGGGGCGGGGGGGGGGGGGCTGCAGGATCCCCCCGGGATCCCCTCGGGATCTGGGGGTCCCCAGGGGGGTCCCTGCGACCCATGAGGATCCCGCTGGGGGTGGATCTGGTGTGGATCCAGTGTGGATCTGGTGTGGGTCTGGTGTGGGTCTGGTGTGGGTCTTGTATGGAGTGGATCTGGTGTGGATCTGGTGTGGATCTGGAGTGGGTCCTGTATGGGTCCGGTGTTGGTCTGGTGTGGATCTGGTGTGGGTCCAGCGTGGGTCTGGTGTGGATCCGGAGTGGGTCCTGTATGGATCTGGTGTGGGTCCATTGTGGGTCTGGTGTGGATCCAGTGTGGGTCTGGAGCGGGTCTGGTGTGGATCTGGTGTGGGTCCTGTATGGATCTGGTGTGGATCAGGTGTGGGTCTGATGTGGGTCTGGTGTGGGTTCGGAGTGGGTCCTGTATGAATCCGGTGTGGGTCTGGAGTGGATCTGAAGTGGATCTGGAGTGGGTCTGGTGTGGGTTTGGTGTGGGTCCAGTGTGGATCCTGTATGGATGTGGTGTGGGTCTGGTGTGGATCCAGAGTGGGTCCTGTATGGATCTAGCGTGGATCTGGAGTGGATCTGGAGTGGATCTGGAGTGGGTCCTGTATGGATCCGGTGTGGGTCTGGAGTGGGTCCGGTGTGGGTCCTGTATGGGTCTGGTGTGGATCCAGCGTGGGTCTGGAATGGATCTGGAGTGGATCCGGTTTGGATCCGGTGTGACTCCGGCGCGCACCCCTCCCTGACCTCCCTTCTTCCCCCTCCCCAGGGCGACCGAGGCTTCGACGGGCTGCCGGGGCTGCCGGGTGACAAAGGGCACCGGGTGAGTGCCGGGGAGGGGGGGGGGACACCCACCCGTGTCCCCCCCCGCGGGGGTCCGCTGCCAAACCCTTCTCCCCCCCCCCAAAACCCCCCCTTCCCCCCCACCCCCCCCCCCACCTCTCGACGTCCCCTCCCGGTGCTGCGCAAACACTGGCGCCCCCCCCCCCCATAACCCCCCCGGCAGCCAGCACAGAGCCCCCCATTGTGGGGGGGGGGGGAGGCGGCGCAGACACTGGGTGCATTCATGGCCCCCCCCACCCCCCACCCCCCCTTTACCCCCCCCCCAGGGTGAAACCGGCTCCCAGGGCATGCCAGGACCCCCCGGCGAGGACGGAGAGAGGGTGAGTGGTGCCGTGGGGGGGGTTATCGGGTGTGGGGGGGGGGTTATAGGGTGGGGAGGGGGTCGGTGGTCCGGCCCCCGCTCACCCCCCGTTTTTGGGCCCCCCCCCCCCCAAAAAAAAATAAATTACAGGGAGATGACGGCGAGGTGGGACCCCGAGGGCTGCCCGGAGAAGCGGTAGGGCATATAGGGCCGGGGGGGGGGCGGGGGGGGGGGCACACAAAGACCCCACACCCCCCAGAGGGTGAGGGTCTCAGGGTGAAGCCCCCCCCCCCCTCCAGTGACGCCCCCCCCCCCTTCTCCCCGCACAGGGTCCCCGAGGTTTGCTGGGCCCCAAAGGCCCCCCCGGAATCCCCGGTCCCCCGGTAAGTGCCGTGGGGGGGCCCCCATCCCTGTCCCCTTCCCAAACCTTTTGGTGGCCCCCCCCCGTGTCCCCCCCCCCCCCCAGGTGCCCAAATTTTGCCTCCCCCGCAGGGCGTGCGCGGCATGGACGGCCCCATAGGACCCAAGGGGAACCTGGTGAGTGCCACCACCCCCCCCCCCCCCCCCAAAATTGGGACCCCCACCCCCATGCTGGGGTCCCCGGTGCTTCTTTTGGGGGGGGCGATTTTGGGAACCGACCCCGTGTCTGATCTGTTACAGGGACCACAAGGGGAACCCGGCCCCCCCGGCCAGCAGGGGACCCCCGGCACCCAGGTGAGCACCCAAAGGACCAGGGAGGGTGGGGGGGGGTGGGGGAAAAAGACCCCTGCCCCCCCCCCAGAAATTCTGGGGGGGGGGCACAGGGGGTGACTCCCACCTCACCTCTGCGTTTTAGGGTCTGCCGGGTCCCCAAGGTGCCACGGGACCACCTGGAGAGAAGGTGACGCGGGGGGGGGGGGACACAAATGGGGGGGGGGGCGCATGGGGACGGCGCTGCCCTGTGCCCCCCGGTGACACCCTGACCCTATTCTGACCCTATTATTTTTTTCCTATAGGGCCCCCAGGGCAAACCCGGCCTCCCTGGCATGCCCGGCTCCGACGGCCCCCCCGTGAGTGTGTCCCCCCCCCCCCGTGCCCGGTGTCACCGCGGTGACGCGCGGGGGGACCCCGGTGCCTTGGGGTGGGGTGGGGGGCTGCGTGCCCCGTTTTGGGGTCTCTCCATCTCCACCCCTTTCTGCTTTAGGGTCACCCCGGCAAGGAGGGCCCCCCCGGCACCAAAGGCCACCAGGTGGGGACACGGGGGGGGGGTGGCGGGGGGGGGGGGGGACACGGGGTCCCCGCGTGGGTGGCACCCGTCCCTCACCCCCCCCCCCCACCCTCCTCTCCTCCCCAGGGTCCCTCGGGTCCCCAGGGTCCCATCGGATACCCGGGTCCCCGCGGCGTGAAGGTCAGTGCCTGAAATTTTTTTTTTTGGGGGGGGGGGACACACACGCGCGCCAGCAGTTTTTTTGGGGGAAGAAAAGGCGGAATCGGGGCAGGAACCTGCCCGCGGTGCTGGGGGGCTCCCCGTCACTCTCCCCCCTCCCCAGGGCGTCGACGGCATCCGAGGGCTGAAGGGCCACAAGGGCGAGAAGGTAGGAGCCCCCCCTCGCCCCCTTGACGTGGGGGGGCACGACACGACCCTAAAAACCCCAAAAACCCCCAAAACCCCAAAAACCCCAAAAAACTGATTCTCCAACCCCGCAGGGCGAGGAAGGCTTCCCCGGCTTCAAGGGGGACATGGGCGTGAAAGGAGACCGGGTAGGTGCCCGCGGCGGGGCCGTGACCCCATAGGGGCTGTGACCCCATAGGGGCCGTGACCCCATAGGGACCGTGACCCCATTGGGACCATGACCCCATAGGGGCCGTGACCCCATAGGGACCATGACCCCATAGGGGCCGTGACCCCATTGAGGCCGTGACCCCATAGGGGTCGTGACCCCATAGGGACCATGACCCCATAGGGACCATGACCCCTTTGGGACCATGACCCCATTGGGACCGTGACCCCATAGGGGCCGTGACCCCTTTGGGACCATGACCCCTTTGGGACCATGACCCTATTGGGGCCGTGACCCCATTGGGGCCACCCTGACGCCCCCTCTGTCCCCAGGGCGAGGTCGGCGTGCCGGGGTCCCGCGGCGAGGACGGACCCGAGGGTCCCAAGGGCCGCACGGGCCCCACCGGCGACCCCGGCCCCATTGGGCTGGTGGGCGAGAAGGTGAGGGGCCGCGGGGGGGGGGGGCTCAGGGGATTTGGGGGGGTGCAGGGGGCACCCCGTGACCCCCCCTTTTTATCTCTTATAGGGCAAATTGGGAGTGCCGGGGCTGCCGGGGTACCCGGGGCGCCAGGGCCCTAAGGTGAGTGCAGCAGCTGTGGGGCTGCCCCATATCCGCATCCCCTTTCCCCAAATCCTCCCCAAATATCGCTGCCCCCCCCCCCCCACACCCTCATCCCCCAAATTCTCCCTCCCCAGGGCTCCCAGGGGTTCCCCGGTTTTCCGGGCAGCAACGGCGAGAAGGGCGCTCGGGTGAGTGGCCGCCCCCCCCCCAGCTGTGGGGCCGTGACCCCCATAGAGGGGTGTGGGGTGGGGGGCACGACGCTATGGGGTCCTGCCCCATGGCACGTCCCCGAAACTCTCCCTCTTTTTTAGGGTCTCTCGGGGAAATCGGGGCCCAGGGGCGAGCGCGGCCCCACGGTGAGTCCGGGGTAGGGATAACGGGGTGGGGGTGTGTGGGGGGGGGTCCTCTCCGGATGGTTTTGGGGTCCCAGCACCCAAATCTATGGGGCGGGGGTCCCCGAGCCACCTCTGCCTCTTCCCACAGGGTCCCCGGGGCCAGCGGGGTCCGCGAGGAGCCACCGGGAAGTCGGGGGCCAAGGTCAGTGTTTTGGGGTGGGGGGGGGGGTGCGCTCTGTAGGGTCCCCAAATGGGCACCCTAAAAACCCCGCTCCCCCCCCTGCTCCCACAGGGCACCTCTGGCAGCGACGGCCCCCACGGTCCTCCGGGAGAAAGGGTAAGAGGGTGCCGGGATTTTTTTTTTGGGGGGGTGGGAGGCGAGGGGGGGGTCCCACGCGCCCTAAATACCCCCCTCCGCTCCCCTTTAGGGTCTGCCGGGACCGCAGGGCACCAACGGCTTCCCGGGACCCAAAGGACCTCCCGTGAGTAGCGGGGTCCCCGTGTCCCCCCCCCCCCCATCCTAGGGTGCCACCAGCACCTCTCACCCCCCCCCAAATCCCCAAATCCTTTCCCACAGGGCCCCCCCGGCAAGGACGGGCTCCCCGGGCACCCCGGGCAGCGAGGAGAAGTCGTGAGTGCCCCCCCCCCCCCTCACCCCACACCCTAAAATTGACCCCAGACCCTCAGTGGAATTTCACCCTGACCCCCCCCCCCCCCCCCCCCCCCCCCCCCCAAATTTCCTTCCAGGGTTTCCAAGGCAAGACCGGCCCCCCCGGCCCCCCCGGGGTGGTGGGACCTCAGGTGAGCGTCGCCCTTTTTTTGGGGAGGGGGGGGGGGGGCGCAGCGCTTTAGGGGTGCACCCGCTCCCTTTTTGGGGTCGTGCTGATTCTCCCCCCCCCCCCATACACCCCCCCCACCCCATACCCTATACTCCAGGGCCCCGCTGGCGAGTCCGGCCCCATGGGGGAGCGCGGCCACCCGGGCCCCCCCGGCCCCCCAGGAGAACAAGGGCTGCCGGGACCCTCGGGCAAAGAGGGCACCAAGGTGAGGAGGTTACGGGGGGGGGGGGTCCCCTTCGGCTCAGCCCCCCCCCCACCCTTTTTTTTTTAATTTTTTTTTATTTTTTTTTCTTTTTTCCCCCCCCCCCCCTTTTAGGGAGACCCCGGCCCCACCGGCTCCCCCGGCAAGGACGGCCCCGCCGGTTTGCGGGGTTTCCCCGGCGAGCGGGGTCTGCCCGGCACCCCGGTGAGTACCACCCACCCTTGGGTGCCCCCCATCACCCCCCCACCCCAAAAACACACCGCTGACCCCCCCCCCCTCTTTTTACAGGGCGGCCCAGGGCTGAAGGGCAACGAGGGTCCGGCGGGACCCCCAGGACCCGCAGTGAGTGCACGCGCCCCCCCCTCATCCTCCACCCACCATCCCACTGCGCCCCCCCCCTTCATCCCCATCCCTCTTGCCCCCCCCCCCAGGGCTCCCCAGGGGAAAGAGGAGGACCGGGACAAGGTGGCCCCGTTGGCCCCCCCGGGCGACCGGGGCCACAAGGACCACCGGGCCCCGCCGGAGAGAAAGGCGTCCCCGTGAGTACCGCGGCGAGCGGCGGGGTGTCCCCAAATGTCCCCGCGCCCCCTCACCCTCTTTTTCCCTTCCCCCCCCAAAAAAAATAAATTCAAGGGAGAGAAAGGTCCCATGGGTCCCGCTGGCCGCGACGGCGTTCAGGGCCCCGTGGGTCTCCCCGGCCCCGCTGGCCCCCCCGGTGGTCCCGGCGAGGACGGTGACAAGGTGAGGTGCCACCCGGTGTCCCCCCCGATGTCCCCGCGCCCCCCGGTTGGCGCTGATCCCTCGGCGTCTTCCCGCAGGGGGAGGTGGGCGAACCGGGCCAGAAGGGCAGCAAGGGCAACAAGGGCGAGCACGTGAGTAGCCCGCGTGTCCCCCCCCCCACCCCACGGGTCCTCCCCCACCCTTCTGGGCTGCCCCAGCCCCGTTGACCCTTCCCTTCCCCTCGCAGGGTCCCCCCGGACCCCCCGGACCCATCGGGCCGGTGGGGCAGCCCGGAGCCGCGGTGAGTAGGGGACACGGTTGGGAAGGGGGGGGTCCTGCCCCCCCGGGGAGGGGGTGACGAAGGCCAGGAGGTGTCCCCGTGTGTGTTTGTCCCCCCCCAAACCCCATATTTTGGGGGGGGGGGGGGGGGAGCCGGGCGGCACCCACCCTCTTCCCTACCCCGCAGGGCGCCGACGGGGAGCCGGGTGCCAGAGGTCCCCAGGGCCACTTCGGTGCCAAGGGTGACGAGGGGACGCGGGGCTTCAACGGGCCCCCCGGCCCCATCGGCCTCCAGGTGAGCACGGAGACCCCCCAGAGACCCCCCAGAGACCCCCGGAGACCCCCGGAGACCCCCCCCAGAAACCCCCCAGAGACCCCCTGGCTTTCCCCAGCCCTGCACCGAGCGAGGCGGGCGCTGTCCCCGCAGTGCCACCACACCCCAAGCACTTGACACTGTCACCCCGTCCCCCTTTTTGACACCCGGTGCCCCCCACCCGCCCCCCAAGACCCCCAGCCCCCCCTCCAACCCCCCCCCCCCCCCCCCATTTTAACCCTTTCTCTTCGCTCCTAGGGTTTGCCTGGTCCGGCTGGCGAGAAGGGCGAAACGGGTGACGTAGGACCCATGGTACGTGCCCCCCCCCCTCCCCCAATACCACATCACTTTTTTTTTGGGGGGGGACACCCCCCAGACCCATCCTCACGCTGTGTTTTTCCCCCATTCTAGGGCCCCCCCGGCCCCCCAGGCCCCCGTGGCCCCGCTGGACCCTCCGGAGCTGACGTGAGTGACCCCCCCCCCCATCTCCCCCCTGTGTCCCCGGTGTCCTTTCCTGGGGGGGGCACCGGGGTGACCGCCTCTGCTCCCCCCCCACTGCAGGGACCCCAGGGACCCCCTGGAGGTGTCGGCAACCTGGGCCCCCCCGGGGAAAAGGTAAGTCCGTGGGTGCTGGACAGCAGGGTCTGCCCCGAGCCTCTGCGGGGGGGGGTGGTGGTGGCTCAGTGGAGCCAAGGGACCCCGTTTTTGGGGGGGGGGGGCTTGGATTTGGAGGGGGGGGGGCGCTCACTTCTCTCTCTTCCCATTTTAGGGGGACCCCGGTGAATCGGGGGCTCCGGGCATCCAAGGGGAACCGGGAGTCAAGGTGAGTGCCCATGGGGGGGGGGGGACACCCCAAAACCCGTCCCTGTACCCCCCCCCCCCTCCCCAAGCTGCCTCTGCGGGGTGCCGACCCCTTTTCTCGCACCCCAGGGCCCGCGAGGAGAGCGAGGGGAGAAAGGAGAAGCCGGAGCCGCCGGCGTGGCCGGGCCACCGGGGGGGAAAGGCCCCCCCGGCGACGATGGGCCCAAGGGCAACCCCGTGAGTGTGGGGGGCACGGGGCCGGGTGTCTGCAGAGGCTTTTTGGGGTCCCCCCCCCATGCTCACAGCTCTTTCCACGCCAGGGTCCCGTTGGTTTTCCCGGCGATCCCGGCCCCCCCGGCGAAATGGGCCCCAGGGTGAGTGTCGGGTCCCCGAGGGACTGCAGGAATTATTTGGGGGGGGGGGGGTTTAGTTTAGGGGGGGGCATTTAGGGCCGCGGGCTCACCCCGGGTTTTCCCTTCCCAACAGGGCCAGGACGGTGCCAAGGGCGAGCGCGGAGAGGACGGCGAGCCGGGGGAGCCGGTGAGTGCTTGGATTTGGGGGGCACCCCACTGCCTGTGCCCCCCTCCTCGGCTGCCCGGGGCCGTCCCCGTCACGCAGCCGATATTTTGGGGTGCCGTGGTGTGGGGGGAAGGGGCCACACTCACATCCATGCTCGCATCCACGCGCCCATCCTCCGGCTGCGCCTTGCGCCCCGCAGCCTGGGCTCTCCTCGTGCGCCCCGGGATCCTCCTCGCCACCTCGCTCCCCGTCCCGGTTTTGGGACCAGGCCAGCTCAAATTCGCTCCCCTCTCTCTCTTTTAGGGCTCTCCGGGTCCTACAGGCGAGAACGGGCCCCCCGGGCCCCTAGGGAAGAGGGTAAGTGGTGGGTGAGGTTGGCTCCGTACCCGTCTCACCGCGTCCCCATCCCTCGCCGCGTCCCCATCCCTCGCCGCGTCCCCATCCCTCTTGGTGTCCTCGTCCCTCACCGCCCCATTTCTCCTCCCCGCAGGGTCCAGCTGGCTCCCCCGGCCCCGAGGGGCGTCAGGGCGAGAAGGGCGCAAAGGTGAGCGATGCTGGGGGGGGGGTCCCGTGGGGGGGCTGCGAGCCCAAAAACGGGATCGGCCTCACCCGGCTCCTCCGTGCCCGCAGGGAGAACCCGGAGCCGTGGGTGCCCCCGGCAAGACGGGTCCCGTGGGGCCGCAGGGTCTTGCTGGCAAGCAGGGACCGGATGGTCTCAGGGGTCTGCCGGGCTCGGTGGTAAGTGATTTTAGGATTAAAATTAGGATTTTAGCTGCATCGAGGTGCGGCTGCCCTCGCCGTGCGCCCCCGGGGGTGGCGGTGACGGATAGCGGCGCCCTCTGACCTGTGCAGGGAGAGCAAGGCAAGCCGGGCACCACGGGGCAAGCTGGGCCACCGGGACCCGTGGTGAGTGTGCCCCCACTCCCCCAATGCCGCCCCCCGAATTGGGGGGCCCCCCTCCCTGCATCACACGAGCCCCCCCCCGTCTATCCCCTCCGCAGGGTCCTCCGGGTCTCCCCGGCCTCAAAGGTGACACCGGTGCCAAAGGAGAGAAGGTGAGCGAGATGCCCTGGGTCACCGACACGAGGAGGGGACGGTGACGCTGTCCCCACCCCACATCCCCCCCCCCCCCACGTCCCTGTGCTGACCTCCCGTGTCCCTCCCCCAGGGCCACCCTGGTCTCATCGGCCTGATCGGACCCCCGGGGGAGCAGGGGGAGAAGGGAGACCGGGGGCTGCCCGGCCCCCAGGGCTCCACGGGGCAGAAAGGAGAAACCGTGAGTGTGGGGAGACTGGGGGGGTGGCAGGAGGAAGGGTTCAGAGCGGGGTTGGGGTTTTGGGGGGGGGGTCTCCGGGACTGGGGTGCCCCTCGGTGTCCTCACGCCGCCGTCCGCTCTCCTCCCATCCCGCAGGGCATCCCCGGAGCTACCGGACCCATCGGCCCCGCTGGCCCCCCCGGCCTTCCCGTGAGTGCCCCCCCCCCCCGCCTGCTGCCGGCCCCGCATCCCCCCTTCCTCTGCCTCCACTCTCGTCCTTGCCCTCCCTGCTGTCACCCTTCCCCTCCCCAGCACTGACAGACCTGGTCTTGCTTTGTAGGGCCCGGCAGGTCCCAAGGGTGCCAAGGGAGCCATGGTAAGCACCGAGACCCCCTCCCTGCCACCCCCCCACCCCCTTGCCCAACGCCCGTCCCCTCTGAGCATCCCTTTCCTCTAGGGCCAAGCAGGACCCAAAGGTGAACGCGGACCTCCGGGACCCCCCGGACACCCGGTGAGCGCCCCAAATTTTGGGGCTGGGGGAAGGGGTGGCGGGACACCCAGGAGCCCTGAGCCACGGGGTGCCGGGCTCCTCATTTCGGGGTGCTGAGGGTGCTGTGCCCACCACAGGGCCCCCCGGGGGAGGTGATCCAGCCCCTGCCCATCCAGCTGCCCAAGAAGAGCAAGCGCTCCATCGACGCCAGCAAGCTGGTGGAGGAAGAAGAGGAGGAGGAGGAGGAGGAGGAAGGTGGAGAGCGCGCGGCCGCCGACCAGGCGGCCGGCGACTACGCCGAGGGCATGGAGGAGATTTTCGGCTCCCTCAACTCCCTCAAGCAGGAGATCGAGGGCATGCGGCGCCCCATGGGCACCCAGGACAACCCGGCCCGCACGTGCCAGGACCTGCAGCTCAGCCACCCCGGCCTGCCCGACGGTGAGCGGCGGCTCCGCGGGGGCGAGGGCGGGCGGTGGGCGCCGCGGCGCTGCCCCCAGTGCGCTCAGTGAGCCCTCTCGTCCCTCCGCAGGCGAGTACTGGATCGACCCCAACCAAGGCTGCGCCCGAGACTCCTTCAAGGTCTTCTGCAACTTCACGGCGGGCGGGGAGACCTGCGTCTTTCCCAGCAAGGACGTCGAGGAGGTGAAGGCTGCGGGAGGCACGGGCGGCGGGGAGCCGCGGGTAGGGGGCCGCTCACGGCCACCTCTCCTCTCGCAGGTGAAGGTGTCGTCCTGGGAGCAGGAGGAGCCCCAGCGGTGGTTCAGTCAGTTCAAGGAGGGCAGCAGGGTAAGGGTGCTGCTGGCTTATAGGGGACGTGCTCCATTATCCGCGTGTCTCCGAGCGAGTACTTTTTGCTTTCCGGGTGCCCGTCTTCCAGAAACGTCCTCCACCAGGCTTTGAGCCCATCACCCCTTCCCTGGCTGCCTCCTCCATGAAACGTGGGGGTCCGCATCCCCACAGAACCCCTCCAAACCCCCTTTTCTACACCCCCTCTGGCCACCGTCCCCCGTTCGTTCATCTCCCCTCCCGTGTCCCCGCAGTTCTCCTACACGGACTCGGACGGGCAGCCCCTCGGCGTGGTGCAGCTGACCTTCCTGCGGCTCCTCAGCGTCTCCGCCCGCCAAAATTTCACCTACCACTGCCACCGCTCGGTGGCCTGGCACAGCACCGGCACCGGGGACCACCGGCATGCCCTCCGCTTCCTGGCGGCCAACGAGGAGGAGCTGAGCTACGACACCAGCCCCTACGTCAAAGCCGTGGCCGACGGCTGCGCGGTGAGCGCCGCGGCAGAGCGGAGGGGTTGGGCACGGCGGGGAGGGAGGGGGAAAAGGGGAGCGAGGTTTTGGGGGGGGCTGGAGGAATTGTGGGGACAGAAGGATGAGCAAAAAGGGGTGGATGGAACGGGTAATGAGGGCAGAATAGTCAAAAAAAGGTGCTGAGATGGAGAGAGAGAGTTGGGGTCGTTGGGCATAGAGAAGGGAAGGCTCCGTGGGGATCTTGCTGGACCCGGAGGGGGACTCAGCAGCAGAAGTGGGATAAAGAGAAGGGGTGGCCCTGGTGTCCCCAGTGTCCCCAACCCTTGTCCCGTCTCTCTCCCTGCAGGCACGGAAGGGCTCCAGCCGAACGGTGCTGGAGGTGAGCACGCCCCGCCTGGAGCAGCTCCCGCTGAGGGACGTGCGAGTCGTGGACTTTGGCGAGCCCAACCAGAGGTTCGGGTTCGAGGTGGGACCGGTCTGTTTCCTCGGCTAGGACCAACCCCGTTCCCCCCTACGACTGTCACCCTCCCTGCCATACCCTGGCCTCCCCCGTGGGGCGATCCTCGCCCCCTCGCCTCCCCTCCTTGCTGCT
This sequence comes from Aythya fuligula, assembly GCF_009819795.1. NCBI lineage: Eukaryota > Metazoa > Chordata > Aves > Anseriformes > Anatidae > Aythya > Aythya fuligula. The sequence continues at coordinate 26,834 of NC_045591.1, forward strand.
GCGAGGGGCGGAGGGGCTCAGCCCCCGGCCGCGCGCGTTGAGACCGAAACGCTGCCACCTCCGCTGGGGCCAGGGTCTGGAGAGATGCCAAAGAGACTTTTAACGCTTAGAATAAATCTATATTTTAATATGTAGAGAGACAGAGAGGAAAATTTTTAAACGGATCCACTGGCTACCTCCCTCGACGCCCAGCAGTGCTCCCTTCCTCCCAGTATCTTCCCCCCCATAAATCCCAGTTGCTCCTTCCCTGCGCTCCCAGGGCTTCGTTTTCCACGCTCCCACCTCCGCCACCCCGGGGAAGCCCTCGAGGAGCCCACCCATGAGCAAAGGGAGCATTTCTTGGCTTTGCTCTCTGCCCAGAGAGCCGAAGGGTTTCAAAGCACGCCCAGGACGCCGCCGCCCTCGGTGGTCATGCACCGCTAGCGAGCACTCGGGGTTAGCACGAGAGCTCTCGTATCCCCCTCGCCGTGTGGATTTGCACCACAACAGCCCTCGTGCTTCCAAGTTAAGGTCAAAGGGACTGGACCCGGGGCCAAATCTGTCCCCAGGCGTGCTATCACCCCTATATACAACCCCACATCAGCAGTGCCTGACCACCTCCGAGAGCTGAGTGATGTTTGTGGGGTCCCTAACCCGGCCCACCCTGGCTCATAGAGGTGAAGCTGCTGCTTGACTTCGTTAACTCCGTTAATCCAGGCTAATTAATTTGAAAAATCTTCCCTGTCGCCCCGGGGTGCTGCTTCATAGCCCCACAGCACCCATCAAGGCGAAGGGTGCCGGTCCCTTTCCCCCCGTCACCGCGCGACGTCCTCGCCATGGGTGTGCTTAAAAAGCCTCCAACACCTCCTGCCCGTAGCCCCTGGAAACCAGCGAGGAAGAAGGACGTTGTGTTTTTACTGTGTTTTTATTTTTATTTTTTTTTCTATTTTAAATTAATTATATTATTTAAAGGAGTGGATTCAACTGTTGGTACTGGTCCCGGCTGCGTAATTTTTGGATTTCCCACCCCATAAAAAAAAAAAAAAAAAAAAGAGATGAAAAAGATGTGAATTTCTGCATGACCCAGCACAGTGCCTGGGGGAGGAGGGAGGAAAGAAAAAAAAAAAAAAAAAAAAAAAAAGGAAAAAATTATTTTCTTGGCGCCGTCCCATAAAAAGAAGTTTAAAGGGCACCCGTCTTTGCTTTTTTATTTTCTTAAAAAGCAGAGGCATGCCCCCTGGTGCTGAGCCGGCGGCGTGTGTAATGTTTTGTAAGTAATTCTTTTAAGTTGTATTGTAATATATCATCTATAATTTTGCTGCTTTTGGGGGGTCGGTTATTATTATTTTTTTTTTGTTGCCTTTCTCTCGCTTTCCCCTCGCTCGCTGACGTGAGCTCCTCCGTGACGAAACTCCCCCCAAGTTCCCATTTTTGGGGAGAAAACGGGAAATAAAGAGGCAGGCGCCTCCATCCCCTGCTTGTCAACCCACTGTGAAGGGGCAGTGCTCGCCCAGAGGGGGCCATCACTGGACTGGACGTTACTTCTGGGGTAAAAATACCCCAAGAACGCACTTTTCTTAGAATCACAGAAATTGCTAAGGTTGGAAGAGCCCTTCCAAACTCATCTGGTCCAACCACCACGAAACCACGTCCCTGATCACCTTTCCTTGCACACCCCCAGGGAGGGTGACTCCACCACCTACCTGGCCATCCCCAATGCCTGAAAGCTCTTTCTGAGAAGAAATATCTTATAATTTCCAACCTGGCACAAATTGAGGCCATTCCCTACAATCCTATCACTAGATATACTAGATATACCTATATTATACTAGTATACCTACACTATACTAGTATACCTATACTATATATACTACTCTGTTGAGACCGTGACATCTTTTTGGGTCATCATCTCACACTTCTGCCCCTCGTAGCGACGCCACCACGTCACATTTGCCTTTTGGTGGGGGAGAAGCATGTTGCCTGCTGGCATCGTGTCAGCAGGAAAATGCCGAATTGTGTTTTATTTTGCTGGGTGAGGCTCGGCATCGTTGATGAACGCAGTAATTTACAGCACGTCCACAGCAGCAGGTGTGATCCCAAAGTGCTTTTGCCTTCCCGTATCATCCCCAAAACAAGCAGGGGGTCCCCCTGCTTGTAATTTTAGGGGCTTGTAGCCCACGAGGGACGTGGATATGGTGAAAATGGAGCAAAACGTAGTGTGCAAAGCAAGGGCTTGGCCAGAAGGTGTCAGCAAGACTGGGAGGACGCCCTGGGTTCCAGCTGGCCTCGGTCCTGCTGCGGGTCCAGGAGGGACCGGAGCTTTCAGAGAGCATCTCAGGCAGCATCAGCATCTCTCAAAATGAAATGAGCCCTGCTGGGTGTCGTGGCTGGGGGGCACATCCCCAGATCCCGATCCCTCTTGCTTGCCGGATCCCTTTTGACCTGCCGGAGACTGCGCCAAGAGATGGACTTCGGAACAGGGCAGGGTGAAGGCACGTGGGGCCCCGGTGCCCCTTTGTGAAGTGCTGCCAAGTCCAAAGGGCTCGCCACGGTCCTGGTGCTTGCACGGCATGGGGCTGGGGTTGGGGTTGGGGTTGGATTTGGGGTCACCCCATGCATCGTTTGGGGTTGGGGTTAGCTCCCACCTCGGCATCTTCATCCCTCAAGGGCAGGTCAGCCTCCAACTGGGTGTTGGAAAAGGGGTGTTTTGGGGGATCTTTTGGTCTCTCCTCCACGCTGGGGGCACTGGCACCATCACACCATCCTGGGGGTGTATATGGGGGGGTTCATTTTGGTGTGGTGCCCCCCCCCGGGACACCGCGTGCTGGAGCGTGAGGCCATCACCTGGGCTCGGCTCTCCCCTCGCAATTTTCCCCCGGCAACTGGTGACATGACAGCATTTTTTTTTTTTTTTTTTGGGGGGGGGAACTGCCTTTTGGAAAGTCCCTGGCACGCTTTTGCACCCATTTCCCCCTTTCTGTGACTCCCAGAAAGCAGAAGGCACCCGTGGTGTGGGGCTGGGGGTTGGAGGTTTGGGGAGGGGGTGGCCCCCTCCAGGACCACCCTGGGAGGGGGGAACTGGAGCCGTCTGAGCACGGAGCATCACAAAACGTCCCCCCCCCCCCATTTACTGGCCCCAGCGATCCCTCCTTGGCCTCAAGACCCTGACGCTGTGAAGCTTGGCGTCCTCGGGGCCGGGGGGAGGACACACACACAGAGCCCCCCCGGGCGGCTCTGTCCGTCTGTGTGTCCCGTTGGGTGCCCCCCCCACCCCACCCCGACCCCGCCACGCAGGGGATTTCCACTGAAGCCAGTGTCTCCCCCCCCCCCCCCCCCAGCCCGTGGGGCACGCCAGCATTTCGGGGAAACGGCCCTGCCTGCTTCCCTCGCCCGCCAGTAACCCCAGTACGACCAGTCAGCGGGCGGCACTGGGCTGCGTCACCAGTCTCCGGCAGCCTCCCAGCAGCCCAGGTCCCAGTGGGAGCAGTGCTGGGTCACCGACGTTATACTGGGAGCACTGGGGGCTCAGCACGGAGCCCCCTCCAGCCCACCAGGGGCTCGTTTTTTAGGATTTTTGCCCCCGTGGGGCTCTGGGTCCCGTCCAGTCCCTTCCTCCATCCCCACTGGTATTTTTAACTGGTCCCCAGTAGCTGCTGGGTCTGCACCTGGCTGAATTTACTGAATTTATCCTCCTCGAAATACCCATTTCCAGCTAGTTTTTATTCGGGCTCTCCCCCTTCCAGCGCTGCCCACCCGGGGGGGGGGGGAGCTCAGATCCCCGCGTGACCCCAACGCGCTCCCCGCGTGCGAGGCCGTGGGGGGGTTTCACATCCTCCCCGCCGCACGCCGGCCGCTTTCTGTTCCCGCTGCTCCTTCCCCTTCTGCTCCTGGGGGGGGGAAGGAAGCAGCCCCGAGCCCCTGCTGCTCTGCTGCCTTGTCCACGGTGCCTCCCCTCCCCGGGAAGGATTTGCTCCTTCTCTGCCCCTCAGAGCCTCCTCCACAGCTCCCAGTCCGTTTTCCCCTGAGCACTGGTGTCACCAGTTACCAGGCAGAGCGGCTGCTGGGAGAACTGGTCTGGCTGAGGGCAAGGTCCAGCTTTGCTTCCTTCGTCCCCGTGGGCCCCCCCATGCCCCCCGTTCCCCCCAGGACCTCCCTGACAGATACAGGAGGGGCCCCCCCCTCTGCCCATGGTCGGGGTGCCTGCGACCCCCCGGGAGCCATCAGTGGGGTCTCCGCCCTGGAAGCCCACCCTAGAGGTGCCAAGATCCCACCACCAGGAGAACCCGGCAGCCTTGAGGTCACCCTACCCCTTCCCTCTGCAGCCCCGGAGCCCTGCCCCACACCCGAGACCCCCCCCCCCCACACACACCCCATAGATCTCCCCCCCCGACCGATGACCAAGGAGCTCGTGCGGCCGCGGTGCGGAGAACGGACGCGCGGTGAGGGTCGCGCAGCAGGATCAACCCCAACCCACTTTATTGCAGTGCCAGAGCAGCAGAGGAGGAGTGGCGGGCACGGGACTGGGTGCCGGGGGGGGGGGGAGCTGGGGGGGCAGGACCACCCCCCCGCTCGCCCCAAAGGCTGCGGGAGAGACCCCCGCGTCTGGGCGAGGAGGAGACGTGGCGCGTGCTGGATGCTGGGGCCAGCGCAAGGCGGTGCGGCGACGTCCCCCGACAGCGGGCAACGCGGGGTGGCCCCGGGGGCTACCTCTGCTCACCCCCATCCTGTTGTGGGGGGGGGAATTCAGCCACCCCGCAGCAGCCTGAGGGGCGTCTTCGTGTGGCATGTGCAGGAGAAGGAAGCGCTGGGGAGGTGCGGCACCAATGCGGGGCACAGGAGTGAGCAGCTCTTGGCAGGGGGGGCTGAAGCAAGGGGGCGGCTGAAGGGGCACAGGGTCCGGCTGGGGGGAGGCCCGGCCTCTGCCTCCTCACAAGAGGCCCCGCTGGTTGCGGGCGTTGTTCATCTTCATGGCCTTGATGATGAGGATGGTGCCCACGACGATGCCGACGATGCCCACGGCCAGGCCCAGGGCGCACACCAGGGTCTCGGTGCTCTCGGAGACGGGGAGGGGCACCTGGGGCTCTGCGAAGGGACAGGGGGGTGAGGACGGGGCGCCGAGCCCCCCACCACGGGCGAGGGCGAGGGGAGGGTCCCGTCCTCACCCCAGTGCGTCATCAGCGGCTCGGGCAGCCCCCAGTGCTCCACACGGCAGTCGTAGTAGTCGCCCCGCGTGGGGATGAAGGGCAGGTAGGAGAACTTGTAGAAGCCGTTGTCTGCCTGGCGGTAGAAGACGGTCTCGGAGACGCCCTCCGTCACCTCCTGCCCGTTCTTCATCCAGGTGATGGTGATGACGGACGGCCAGAACTTGTCCACGTAGCAGATGAGGATGTTGGGATCCCCCAGCTCCACGGGGTCCTCGGAGAACACCGTCACCTCGGGCGGCGCTGGAGGAGGTGGAGAAGGGCTCAGTGCAGTGCGGGCTCAACCCAGCTTCTGGCCCCACAGAGGGGACCCTTTGTGCCCCGGGGCCACCCAGGGGGACCCCGCACACAGCTCGGGGCACAGCCTGGGGGCTGCGCTCCCCGCTGCTGCCCACAGCTTGGGTGCAGGGAGAAGCCGCGCCGTGGCCGGGTTGTTACCGATGGTGCCCTGCGAGCGGTTGGACCTCTTCATCATGATCTCCATGTTCTGCTTGTCCACGGCGATGTTCTGCAGGGCCCCCTGGGCCTCGAAGCTGGTAAAGGTGGTGAAGATGGGCAGGCGCCAGATGGTCTCCGACTTCTGCAGGTCCACGTGGAAGATCTCATCGCCGTCGAAATCGAACATGAACTGGCCGCCCTCCCTGTTGTGCGTCTCGTCCCGCTGGTAGAATTCAGTCTGCATCAGCACGTGGCCCACTGGGAAGGGACAGGCATGAGTGGCAGCCCCCCCCCCCCCTCACTGCCTGAGCCCACCAAGAGCTCCCCGGGCTCTTCACCGCCTGGGGCTGGGGGCAGTGACAGGTTGTGGGGACCCAGTTTGGTCCCCACGAACACCACGGGATAGGGTGGTGGTCCTGGCAGCCCCAGGACTCGGGCAGGAGGTGCCGTGGCCCCAAACGCGTCCCTTTGTCCCCCAGCCCCCCCTTAGCAGCCCCCCCTGCTCCCTTACGTCTGCGGGGCCACAGCTCCCCACTCCCAGCCCTTACAGCACCGCCGACACCCCGCCCCGCTCCGCTGTGGGTCCGGGACCCCCCATTCCCCAGCCGTGTCCCCCCCCCCCCGCCACGCACCTTTCACGGCCCCCGAGCCCTGCAGGGCCAGCAGGGCCAGCAGCACCAGCGGGACGCCCCGTCCTGCGGCCATCACCTCTGCGACACCGGGCAGCGGGAGCGAGCGAAGGGCGAGCGGCACTGGGGCTGGGGAGCCCAGTGCTGGGGGCCCCGTGCCCGGGGGCTCCCCCCAACATCCCGAGCCAATGGCCGGGTGCCCCGGGGTTGACTCAGCTGTTCCCAGGCAGAGCAGCAACGCCAAGCACCCCGCACGACAGACAGACGGACGGGCACCGCGCAGGGTGCTGGGGGGGCACCCCGTGGGGCTGGGGGCGCGCGGGGACCTGGAGGGGGGATGAGGAGAGAGGGGAAGACAAGGGGGGAGCCCCACTGCGGGCTGGGCTCGGATGATGGCTCCCTGGGGTCGCTACTGGAGCACGTCCACGGCGTGGGACAAGTGTCAGAGGGAGTCCTGCGGGGACAGGTTCTGCCTGGTGACGGGTGATGCTGCGCAGCCCCGCTGCTCACTGGTTGTAACTGGGAGGCCCAGTGCCAGCACTGGGTGGAGTCTTGCCTTGCCTGGGGTCCCGGCACCCCTCATCCTGTGCCCAGCAGCCATGGGGAGCGGCCGCATCCTGGGAGCTGGGGCCGTGCTGGTGGCACTGGTGGTGCTGGGAGCCCGCCCGGCTGGAGGCGAGGAGACCAAGGGTGAGCTCAGCCCCACGCCGTGGGGCAGGATCCCACGTGTGGCTGCTGGGGGGGAGGTGGGATGGGGGTGGTCCTCAGCCCTGGCACCTCCACGTGGGGTATGGGCATCCGCAGCGACTGCCTCGGCCTCTGCCCTGGAAGCCTGGGAGCAGAGGGCTTTGGGGTGGTCTCAGTGAGTTTGGAGGTCCAGCCCCCACCCTGGGGCTCTGCTGCGTCCCTTGGGCTCCTTCCCTGCGCTCCCCCCATCTCCTGTCCCCTCCTGCCCCCAGGACCCTCCCCAGGAGCCCCTCGGACTCTTCCTGATTGCAGCTTGTGGGGCTCCAGGGGTCAGGGGCACGGCGTCGGTGTCACCGCGGCTGGGAGGGGAGTGGAGATGGGGAGGGGGCTGGAGGGTGGGGAGGGGGCTCTAGGGCGTGTGTTGGGGGCCTGGGAAGGGGGAGTGGGATCCCCTAACCTGCCCTGCCCATACAGGGTTCTTCCAGAAGACGGCGGTGTCTGAGTGTCACTACCTCAACGGCACCGAGCGGGTGAGGTTTCTGGAGAGGCACATCTACAACCGGCAGCAGTACGTGCACTTTGACAGCGACGTGGGGCATTATGTGGCTGACACGGAACTGGGCAAGCCTACAGCTGACTACTGGAACAGTCTGCCCGAAGAAATGGAGTACAAACGGGGTCAAGTAGACAATTACTGCCGGCACAACTATAAGGTGTTGGAAAATTTCATCCAGAACAGGAGAGGTGCGTGGACACGAGCCCGGGGCTGGTGGGGCTGGGCGTCCTCTGCACCCTGGGGGCCAGGCACATCCCGGGGGGGCAGCGCATCCATCCCCGTCCCGCCCGGTGCCGGGGGCAGCGGTGCAGGTGAGCGCTGGGCTCTCGCCGCCCGCGCCCAGCTCTCTCCCTCTCCCCGCAGTTGAGCCCAAGGTGAGGGTCTCTCCCATGCAGTCGAGCTCGCTGCCCCAGACCGACAGGCTGGCGTGCTACGTGACGGGCTTCTACCCCGCCGACATCCAGGTGAAGTGGTTCAAGAACGGCCAGGAGGAGACCAAGCACGTGGTGTCCACGGACGTGATCCAGAACGGGGACTGGACCTACCAGGTGCTGGTGATGCTGGAAAGCACCCCGCAGCACGGGGACACCTACGAGTGCCACGTGCAGCACGCCAGCCTGAAAAGCCCCATCACCTACGAATGGGGTAAGGCTCTGGCCAATGCCTCCTGAGGGGGGTCCCGGGGGTCCCGAGCCCCCACCCTCATGCAGGAGTGGAGCGGGAGCACGGCCCCGGGCCTGAGCCCCCGCTCCTGTCCCCGCAGTGCTCCCAGCGGATGCCGCCAGGGGCAAGATGCTGACGGGCGTCGGGGGCTTGGTGCTGGGGCTCATCTTCCTGGCGCTGGGGCTCTTCCTCTACGTGCGCAGAAAGGTGAGCGGCCGGGGCGCTGGGGGTGGCGTGGGGCTGGGGGGGCCGTGGGGCACAGGGCCGTGCCGCTGACCTGGTCTCGCTGTGTTGCAGGGCGCATCGCTCCCCCGGCTGCAGGTAACGTCCCCCACCCGCGGCCCTGCTGCACCCTCCCCGTGCGGGCTGCTTCTCCTTGCCCCCTCCCAGCAACAGGGCAGCGCCCCAGGGCCGCAGGCAGCATGGTCCTGGGGGGCCGTGGGGCACAGGGCTGGGGCGCTGCCCCCCACCCGCTGCTCACCCCCTGCTCTCTCCCCGCAGGGCTCCTGAAGCAGCTCCGGCTCCTGCGCCTCGGCTCCTCCGTGCCCAGCACCGCCTCTGCCCCGTGCTCGCCCGGCTCCTGCCCTCGATACCCGGTCCCGCAGCCCCACAGCCCTCTGCTGCTCCCTATGGTCACCCCCTCCCTCGTTTCCGTCCCAGTTCAGCTTGGCTGGGGCCACTGGGAGCCCCAAATAAAGTGTCCCAGTGCCCTGCGTCCTTGCTGCTGTGGGGACGGTGGGGCAGGGGCGGACACCAGAATCCCCGCTAACATGGCTCCAAAGCCTTGGTGGGGACGGGGCTGCTTGGGGTCTGGGTCTGCAGAGCCCGGGGGGGCTGCTGAGTGAAGGGTCCTGTGGGAGGGGGGCTGGTGGCGGAGCCAGCGTCCTGCTGCCTCTGGGTGTTGGGGATGGGCGTGGGGTGCAAGGGTCCTGGGCAGGGCTTTTGGGATCTGGGTGCTGGGGCACCCGTCCAGCTACCTCAGCAACCCCTGTCCCCACCCTGAGCCCCAACACGGCCCCATCAGATCCCACTGCTCCCCTGGTCCAGCCCCCAGCTGGTCCCCAGGCTGGGACACCCCGCAGTCCCCCTGTACCCACCCACCATCCCCACGCGGTACCCCGGGGATCACACCACCGTCCCACCCAGGTCCCACCATGCTCCCTCCAGACCCCCCGGTCCCCACAGCCCTGCATTTTGGGGCCGAGCACCCCACAAAGTGGCGACAACGGGGCTCCAGTGACACTGGGCTGCCCCCAAGCACCGTTGCTCCGCCGGGCAGCACGGGGGGGTGCCGAGGAACAGCCTCAGGGGGCGGCGGGGCTGAGGATGGAGGGGACGAGGGGCGTGGGGCCACCGTGGCACCCTGGGTGTTGGGGGAGTGAAGGCTGGTAGGAGGACTTGAGGAGCCCACGACCCTCGCACACCGCAGGTCGTGGCCACGGCGCTCGTCCTGCTGCCCCTCGCTGCCGGAGCGCTCCGGCAGCGTCACCCGCTCGGTGGTGGTGGGGAAGTGACACTGCAGATGGAGGTGGAACTGGAAGGACCCTGCGTGGGCAGGGAGGGCAGGGGGTTCTGCTTCCCCTCCCCAGTCCCCCAGTCCCCCTTATAGACGCCCTTGGAGCCCCCTCCTCGTGCCCACTCCCCTACCAGCCGCGGTGACACCGACGCCGTTACCCTGACCCCTTGGAGGCACTGCAGGAACTGCCCCGTCCCTCTGCCTGCTGCCCCCAAATCTGGTGTCTGAAGGGTCTGGGGGGCCACGGCCAAGGGCAGCCACAGCGCATGGAGCCCCCCCCCAGGACTGGGTGGGTTTGGGGAAATGGGAGGGCAGCTGAAGGTGCCCGTAGAGGGGCAGGAGAAGCGGAGGATGCCCTCTGCAGACAGAGGAGGCTCTGCTTCTCATGGGGTGCTTCCCTCAAATCTGCTGGAGGGACTGCACAGCAGGGCATCAGCAGCCACAGCGGCTCCTTGAATGCTGCCTGAGAGCTTGCTTCTCTCACCGCAGAGGGGTCCCAGCCCCGCCGACCCCGCGCTCACCTCTGTTCCCCATGGCAAGAGGGGTCAGCACCCTGTAGCTGTGCTGGTGGAAGACGTCCGTGGCTGCCTGGATCCTGTCCCCCTCCTTGGGACCTTGCCTTCGGGGATTTGTGGGTCTTGATGGGCCCACCTTGGGCTTTCTCCACCCTTCACCACCCCCTTGGCTGGCCATTCTGCCAGCTCTTGACCCACCTCACCATCTGCCCTTCCAGCCGATGCATTAATGACTTCTCTTTGAGGGTCTTACGGCTGACAGCAACAAAAGTTTTCCTGGGCTCCAGGGAGACGAAGGCCACTGCTCCCCTCTTCTCCCAGGCTGGTTGCTTCATCAACACAGAAATTCTCCAGGTTGGTCAAGCATAGCTTCCCCTCGGTGAACCCAGGCTGGCTGCTGAGGATTTGGACTCCCCAGGACCATGAGATCATGAAGAGCTGAAGAAACGAATGATTGGGTAGTTCCTAAGACAATACCCATCACCGCTGAAAAGTCATGGCAGACTGGTGAAGTCCCCAGCGAATGGAAAAGGGGAAACCTAACCCCCATTTTTTTGTCACCAGCCAGCGGGGCTTCACTAAGGGCAAATATTCCTGACTGACTCAGTGACCTTCTATGAGAGTGACAGAATTGGTGGATAAGGGACGAGCAACTAACTTCATCTACCGAGACTTGTCCAAAGCACTTGACACTGTCTTGGACAACATATCACAGAATGGTTTGGGTTGGTAGGGACCTTAAATATCATAAAATTCCAACCCCCCTGCCATGGGCAGGGACACCTCCCACCAGACCCGGTTGCCCAGAGCCCAATCCAGCCTGGCCTTGAATACCATAAGAGTTTCCTCCTATATCTAAACCTGCCCTCTTTTAGTTTAAAAACGTTTCCCGTAGTCCTAGCACTACACTCCTTGATGATGAGCCCATGTTCTTTCTAATCCTCCTGGCCACGCCATTTCTGATACAAGCCAGGATGCTGGTGGTCTTCTTGGCCACCTGAGCAGGCTGCTGGCTCATATGCAGCCCCGTCCCCCCCAAGGCTTTGGAGCCGCGTGTGCAGGGATAGCGGTGCGAACCCCTGCCCCACCGTCCCCACAGCAGCAGGGACGCAGGGCACTGGGACACTTTATTTGGGGCTCCCAACGGCCCATGCCAAGCTGAACTGGGACAGGAGCGAGGGAGGGGGCGACGCCGGGGAGCAGCAGAGGGCTGTGGGGCTGCGGGACCGGGTGTCGAGGGCAGGAGCCGGGCGAGCACGGGGCAGAGGCGGTGCTGGGCATGGAGGAGCCGAGGCGCAGGAGCCGGAGCTGCTTCAGGAGCCCTGCGGGGAGAGAGCAGGGGGTGAGCAGCGGGTGGGGGGCAGCGCCCCAGCCCTGTGCCCCACGGCCCCCCAGGGCCACGCTGCCTGCGGCCCCGGGGCGCTGCCCTGGTGCTGGGAGGGGGCAAGGGGAAGCAGCCCGCACGGGGAGGGTGCAGCAGGGCCGCGGGTGGGGGACGTTACCTGCAGCCGGGGGAGCGATGCGCCCTGCAACACAGCGAGACCAGGTCAGCGGCACGGCCCTGTGCCCCACGGCCCCCACAGCCCCACGCCACCCCCAGCGCCCCGGCCGCTCACCTTTCTGCGCACGTAGAGGAAGAGCCCCAGCGCCAGGAAGATGAGCCCCAGCACCAAGCCCCCGACGCCCGTCAGCATCTTGCCCCTGGCGGCATCCGCTGGGAGCACTGCGGGGACAGGAGCGGGGGCTCAGGCCCGGGGCCGTGCTCCCGCTCCACTCCTGCAGCAGGCTGGGGGCTCGGGACCCCCTTCAGGAGGCATTGGCCAGGGCCTTACCCCATTCGTGGGTGATGGGGCTTTTCAGGCTGGCGTGCTGCACGTGGCACTTGTAGGTGTCCCCGTGTTGCGGGGTGCTTTCCAGCATCACCAGCACCTGGTAGGTCCAGTCCCCGTTCTGGATCACGTCCGTGGACACCACGTGCTTGGTCTCCTCCTGGCCGTTCTTGAACCACTTCACCTGGATGTCGGCGGGGTAGAAGCCCGTCACGTAGCACGCCAGCCTGTCGGTCTGGGGCAGCGAGCTCGACTGCATGGGAGAGACCCTCACCTTGGGCTCAACTGCGGGGAGAGGGAGAGAGCTGGGCGCGGGCGGCGAGAGCCCAGCGCTCACCTGCACCGCTGCCCCCGGCACCGGGCGGGACGGGGATGGATGCGCTGCCCCCCCGGGATGTGCCTGGCCCCCAGGGTGCAGAGGACGCCCAGCCCCACCAGCCCCAGGCTCATGTCCACGCACCTCTCCTGTGCAGGATGTAACGGTCCAACGGCTTATAGTTGTATCGGCAGAACCTGTCTATGTTAGCCTGTACCCGCTCCATTTCTTTGGGCTGACTGTTCCAGTAGTCGGCATCAGGCTTGCCCAGTTCCGTGTCAGCCACATAATGCCCCACGTCATTGTCAAAGTGCACGTACTGCTGCCGGTTGTAGATGTACCTCTCCAGATACCTCACCCGCTCAGTGCCGTTGAGGTAGTGACACTCCAACACCGCCATCTCCTGGAAGAACCCTGTATGGGCAGGGCAGGTTAGGGGGTCCCGCTCCCCCTTCCCAGGCCCCCAGCCCCCAGCAGACGCCCTTGGAGCCCCCTCTCCACCCTCCAGCCCCCTCCCCATCCCCACTCCCCTCCCAGCCGTGGTGACACCGACGCCGTGCCCCTGACCCCTGGAGCCCCACAAGCTGCAATCAGGAAGAGGCCAAGGGGCTCCTGGGGAGGGTCCTAGGGGCAGGAGGGGACAGGAGATGGGGGGAGCACAGGGAAGGAGCCCAAGGGACGCAGCAGAGCCCCAGGGTGGGGGCAGGACCTCCAAACTCACTGAGCCCCCCCCAAAGCCCTCTGCTCCCAGGCTTCCAGGGCAGAGGCCGAGGCAGTCGCTGCGGATGCCCACACCCCGCGTGGAGGTGCCAGAGCTGAGGACCCCCCCCCTTCCCACCTCCCCCGCAGTAGCCACACGTGGGATCCTGCCCCCCGGCGTGGGGCTGAGCTCACCCTTGGTCTCCTCGCCTCCAGCCGGGCGGGCTCCCAGCACCACCAGTGCCACCAGCACGGCCCCAGCTCCCAGGATGCGGCCGCTCCCCATGGCTGCTGGGCACAGGATGAGGGGTGCCGGGACCCCAGGCAAGGCAAGACTCCACCCAGTGCTGGCACTGGGCCTCCCAGTTACAACCAGTGAGCAGCGGGGCTGCGCAGCATCACCCGTCACCAGGCAGAACCTGACCCCAGAGGGCACCCTCTGACACTTGTCCCGAGCTACAAAGGTGTTGGAGGAGGAACCTCAAGAAGCGGGAGGGAACGGGGTTTGGACCCCCCAGGGGGCACCAAGAGGCACTGGTGTGGGTGTGGGGTCCCAGTGCCCCGGGACAGGAGAGGAGCAGCAAGGGACACGGGCACCCGGCCCACAGCACCGGTCACTTCCCTGTGGGAAACCTCAAGGAGGCCGAGCCCCGGGGGAACAGAATCATAGAACGATGGAATATCCCGAGTTGGAAGGGACCCAGGAGGATCATCGAGTCCAGCTCCTGGCACCACACAGGTCTACCCAAAAATTCAGACCGTGTGACTAGGTGCCCCCGTCCAAACACTTCTTGAACTCTGATAGGCTTGGTGCAGTGACTGCTTCCCCGGGGAGCCTGTTCCAGTGTGCGACCACCCTCTCGGTGAAGAATCTCTTCCTGAAGTCCAGCCTGAACCTCCCCTGCCTCAGCTTGACACCATTCCCTTGGGTCCTATCACTGGTGACTAAAGAGAAGAGATCGATGCCTGCCCCATCACTCCCCCTTGTGAGGAAATTGTGTACCACGATGATGTCCCCCCTCAGCCTCCTCTTCTCCAGGCTGAACAGGCCCTGTTCCCTCAGCCGCTCCTCATTCGTCTTCCCCTCTAGGCCCTTCACCGTCTTTGTGGCCCTTCTCTGGACACTCTCCAACAGATTTACATCCTTTTTGTACCGTGGTGCCCAGAACAGCACACAGTGCTTGAGGTGAGGCCGCAGTGGCCTTGCTCTTGTTAAACTGCATGCAGTTGGTGATCGCCCAGCTCTCCCATCTGTCCAGATCCCTCCGCAAGGCCTTCCCACCCTCAGCCGAGTCCACAACTCCTCCAAGTTTGGTGTCGTCAGCAAATTTGCTCCAAACACCTTCTAGTCTTACATCCACATGGTTTATAAAGACATTGAAGAGCAGTGGCCCTAAAATGGAGCCTGAGGGGCCCCCAATATTGACCATCCACCAGCCTCAAGCGGCCCTGTTTCTCATGACCCTTTCAGACCTGCCCATAACTCAAGAAACTGGCTGCTCGTGTCTTGGACTGGCGCACGCTTCGTTGGGTTAAAAACTGTCTGGATAGCCGGGCCCCAAGAGTTGTGGTGAATGGAGTCAAATCCAGTTGGAGGCCGGTCACTAGTGGCGCTCCCCAGGGCTCGGTACTGGGGCCGGTCCTCCTTAATATCTTTATCGATGATCTGGATGAGGGGATCGAGTGCTCCCTCAGTAAGTTTGCAGATGACACCAAGTTAGGTGCGTGTGTCGATCTGCTCGAGGGTAGTAAGGTTCTGCAGGAGGATTTGGATAGCCTGGACCAGTGGGCTGAGGTCAACTGCATGAAGTTCAACAAGGCCAAGTGCCGGGTCCTGCACCTGGGGCGCAATAACCCCAAGCAGAGCTACAGGCTGGGAGAGGAATGGTTGGAGAGCTGCCAGGCAGAGAAGGACCTGGGAGTGATGGTGGATAGTCGGCTGGATATGAGCCAGCAGTGTGCTCAGGTGGCCAAGAAGGCCAACGGCATCCTGGCTCGTATCAGAAGCAGAGTGGGCAGCAGGGCTAGGGAGGTGATCGTCCCCCTGTACTCGGCTCTGGTGAGGCCGCACCTCGAGTACTGTGTTCAGTTTTGGGCCCCTCGCTACAAGAAGGACATGGAGGTGCTTGAGAGAGTCCAGAGAAGGGCGACGAAGCTGGTGAGGGGCCTGGAGAACAAGTCCTACGAGGAGCGGCTGAGGGAGCTGGGCTTGTTCAGCCTGGAGAAGAGGAGGCTCAGGGGCGACCTTATCTCAATCCACAGGTACCTTAATGGATGCTGAAGTGAGGTGGGGGTTGGTCTGTTCTCCCACGAGCCTGGTGACAGGATGAGGGGGAATGGGCTAAAGTTGCAACAGGGGAGGTTTAGGTTGGATGTTAGGAAGAACTTCTTTACTAAAGTGTTGTGAGGGGTTGGAATGGGCTGCCCAGGGAAGTGGTGGAGTCACCATCCCTGGAGGTCTTTAAAAGACGTTTAGATGTAGAGCTTAGTGATATGGTTTAGTGGAGGACTTGTTAGTATTAGGTCCGAGGTTGGACTCAATGGTCTTGAGGTCTCTTCCGACCTAGATAATTCTGTGATTCTGTGATAAGAGCCCTGTTGGGAATAGGGGCTCCATGTGAGTGTGTGTGTGGGGGTGAATGGGGCATGAATGGGGCAGGGGCCCGCACCAAGGCCTTTCCCAAGGCCTTCCCACCCTTAGCCGAGTCCACAGCTCCTCCAAGTTTGATGTCGTCAGCAAATTTGCTCCAAACACCTTCAAGTCCTACATCCACATGGTTTATAAAGACATTGAAGAGGACTGGCCCCAAAATGGAGCCTTGTTGGACACCACTAGTGACCACCCGCCAGCCTGATTCGGCCCCATTTACTACAACCCTTTGAGGCCTGCCCGTAACAGGGCTCAAGGAGGCCAAGAGCCCTGGGGGCAATAGGTCTCAACCCAACCCAATATGTGTGTGCGTGGGGGAGTGAATGGTGCAGGAACGACACCAGCACCTGTCCCCAGAAACAGCCGGGCTGGGAACAGATCAAGGCAGGGGGCGACGCCGGGGAGCAGCAGAGGGCTGTGGGGCTGCGGGACCGGGTATCAAGGGCAGGAGCCGGGCGAGCACGGGGCAGAGGCGGTGCTGGGCACGGAGGAGCCGAGGCGCAGGAGCCGGAGCTGCTTCAGGAGCCCTGCGGGGAGAGAGCAGGGGGTGAGCAGCGGGTGGGGGGCAGCACCCCAGCCCTGTGCCCCACGGCCCCCCAGGGCCGCGCTGCCCTGGTGGTGGTAGGGGCAAGGGGAAGCAGCCCGCACGGGGAGGGTGCAGCAGGGCCGCGGGTGGGGGACGTTACCTGCAGCCGGTGGAGCGATGCGCCCTGCAACACAGCGAGACCAGGTCAGCGGCACGGCCCTGTGCCCCACGGCCCCCCCAGCCCCACGCCACCCCCAGCGCCCCGGCCGCTCACCTTTCTGCGCACGTAGAGGAAGAGCCCCAGCGCCAGGAAGATGAGCCCCAGCACCAAGCCCCCGACGCCCGTCAGCATCTTGCCCCTGGCGGCATCCGCTGGGAGCACTGCGGGGACAGGAGCGGGGGCTCAGGCCCGGGGCCGTGCTCCTGCTCCCCTCCTGTAGGAGGGTTGGAGCTCGGGACCCCCAGGACCCCCCTCAGGAGGCATTGGCCAGAGCCTTACCCCATTCGTAGGTGATGGGGCTTTTCAGGCTGGCGTGCTGCACGTGGCACTCGTAGGTGTCCCCGTGCTGCGGGGTGCTTTCCAGCATCACCAGCACCTGGTAGGTCCAGTCCCCGTTCTGGATCACGTCCGTGGACACCACGTGCTTGGTCTCCTCCTGGCCGTTCTTGAACCACTTCACCTGGATGTCGGCGGGGTAGAAGCCCGTCACGTAGCACGCCAGCCTGTCGGTCTGGGGCAGCGAGCTCGACTGCATGGGAGAGACCCTCACCTTGGGCTCAACTGCGGGGAGAGGGAGAGAGCTGGGCGCGGGCGGCGAGAGCCCAGCGCTCACCTGCACCGCTGCCCCCGGCACCGGGCGGGACGGGGATGGATGCGCTGCCCCCCCGGGATGTGCCTGGCCCCCAGGGTGCAGAGGACGCCCAGCCCCAGCAGCCCCGGGCTCGTGTCCACGCACCTCTCCTGTCCACAGTGAAAGAGGCCATAAAGTAGTTGTGCCGGCAGACCGTGTCTATTTCAGCCCGTACCCGCTCCTTTTCCTCGGGCTGACTGTTCCAGTAGTCGGCATCAGGCTTGCCCAGTTCCGTGTCAGCCACATAATGCCCCACGTCACTGTCATAGTGCACGTCCTGCTGCCGGTTGTGGATGTACTTCACCAGATACCTCACCTGCTCGGTGCCGTTGAGGTAGTGACACTCAAACGCCACCATCTCCTGGAAGAACCCTGTATGGGCAGGGCAGGTTAGGGGGTCCTGCTCCTCCTTCCCAGGCCTCCAGTCCCCAGCAGACGCCCTGGAGCCCCTCCCCACCCTCCAGACCCCTCCCCATCCCCATTCCCCTCCCAGCCGCGGTGACATGGATGCCATGACCCTGACGCACTGGAACGCCACATGCTGGGGATGGGAAGAGTCCAAGGGGCTCCTGGGGAGGGTCCTGGGGGCAGGAGGGGACAAGAGATGGGGGAGCGCAGGGAAGGAGCCCAAGGGAGGGAGCCAGGATGCAATAGAGCCCCAGGGTGGGGGCAGGACCTCCAAACTCACTGAGCCCCCCCCCCCCCCCCCCAAAGCCCTCTGCTCCCAGGCTTCCAGGGCAGAGGCCGAGGCAGTCGCTGTGGATGCCCACACCCCGCGTGGTGGTGCCAGGGCCGAGGGTCCCCCCCCATGCCACCTCCCCCCCAGCAGCCACACGTGGGATCCTGCCCCCCGGCGTGGGGCTGAGCTCACCCTTGGTCTCCTCGCCTCCAGCCAGGCGGGCTCCCAGCACCACCAGTGCCACCAGCACGGCCCCAGCTCCCAGGATGCGGCCGCTCCCCATGGCTGCTGGGCACAGGATGAGGGGTGCCGGGACCCCAGGCAAGGCAAGACTCCACCCAGTGCTGGCACTGGGCCTCCCAGTTACAACCAGTGAGCAGCGGGGCTGCGCAGCATCACCCGTCACCAGGCAGAACCTGACCCCAGAGGGCACCCTCTGACACTTGTCCCGAGCTACAAAGGTGTTGGAGGAGGAACCTCAAGAAGCGGGAGGGAACGGGGTTTGGACCCCCCAGGGGGCACCAAGAGGCACTGGTGTGGGTGTGGGGTCCCAGTGCCCCGGGACAGGAGAGGAGCAGCAAGGGACACGGGCACCCGGCCCACAGCACCGGTCACTTCCCTGTGGGAAACCTCAAGGAGGCCGAGCCCCGGGGGAACAGAATCATAGAACGATGGAATATCCCGAGTTGGAAGGGACCCAGGAGGATCATCGAGTCCAGCTCCTGGCACCACACAGGTCTACCCAAAATTCAGACCGTGTGACTAAGCGCACAGTCCAAAGGTTTCTTAAATTTAAGCAGGATGGGTGCAGTGACTGCTTCCCCGGGGAGCCTGTTCCAGTGTGCGACCACCCTCTTGGTGAAGAATCTCTTCCTGAAGTCCAGCCTGAACCTCTCCTTCCTCAGCTTGACACCATTCCCTTGGGTCCTATCACTGGTGACTAAAGAGAAGAGATCAACGCCTGCCCCATCACTCCCCCTTGTGAGGAAATTGTAGACCGCGATGAGGCCTCCCCTCAGCCTCCTCTTCTCCATGCTGAACAGGCCCAGTGCCCTCAGCCATTTCTCATACCTCTTCCCCTCTAGGCCCTTCACCATCTTTGTGGCCCTCCTCTGGACACTCTCCAGTGGTTTAATGTCCTTTTGTACTGGGAGACACCGTGGTGGGGGTCTGCTACAGGTCTCCAGATCAGGAGGAGGAAGGCGACGAGGCCTTCTACGAACAGCTGCTAGTAGCCTCACGATCACGAGCGCTGGTCCTCATGGGGGACTCCAATTTCACCGACATCTTCTGGGTAAACACCTCGGCCAGGCACGAGCAGTCCAAAGGGTTCCTACAACGCGTCGAGGACAATTTTCTGACGTGGGTGGTGGAGGAGCCGACGAGGCCGGGGGTGCTCCTGGACCTCATTCTTCCCAACAGGGATGGGCTCGTTGGGGACGTGAAGGTTGGGGGCAGCTTGGGATGCAGCGACCAGGAGATGGTGGAGTTCCAGATGCAACTTTGAGCCAACTTCTGGGACTTTGAACCTCTTCTGGGACCTGCTTGGGAGTATCTCATGGGCTAGGTTGCTAGAAGGCAAGGGTGGTTTTGAGAGCAGCACTTCTTCCGTGCTCAGGGTCGGTGCATCCCGAGGAATAGGAAATCAGGGAATTGGGCAGGAAACCCGCATGGATGAGCAAGGAGCTCATCGATAAGATGAAGAGGAAGAGGAAGGTCCATGAAAGGTGGAAAAAGGGCCTGGCCTCTTGGGAGGAGTATAGGGGTATATTCAAGAAGGGCAGGAAGGAGGATCCGGGAAACTACAGGCCACCTCTGTCCCTGGAAAGGTGTTGGAGCAGCTTGTTCTGGAGGCCATCTCCAAGCAATTGGAAGAGAAGAAGGTTATGAGGAGCAGTCAGCATGGATTCACCAAGGGAAGTCGTGCTCGACCAACCTCGTTGCCTTCTACGATGGCATCACCAGCTGGGGAGATGGGGGAGAGCGGTGGATGGCATCTACCTTGGCTTTAGCAAGGCTTTTCGTGCTGTCTCCCATGAAATCCTGCTGGCAAAGCTGAGAAAGTGTGGGATGAGTGGACAGTGAGGTGGGTTGAGAACTGGCCAAGCTCAGAGGGCGGTGATCCAAGGAGCAGAGTCTGGCTGGAGACCTCTCCTCTGCCCTGGTCAGGCCTCACCTGGAGCACTGGGTCCAGTTCTGGGCTCCCCGGTACAAAAAAAGACAGGGAGCTCTTGGAAAGAGGCCAGCAGAGGGCCACAAAAGATGATACGGGGCCTGGAGCAGCTTCCCTGTGAGGAGAGGCTGAGAGACCTGGGGCTGTTCGGGCTGGAGAAGAGAAAACCGAGAGGGCATTTCCTCAGTGTATATAAATATCTGAGGGGTGGGGGACAGAAGGATGTAGCCAACCTTTTTTTGGTGGTTTGTGGGGACAGGACAAGGGATAACGGCCCTAAAATTGAACACAGAATGTTCTGCACTGACATGTGAAAGAAATTCTTCATGGTGAGGGTGATGGAGCACTGGAACAGGCTGCCCAGGGAGGTTTTTGGGTATCCTCTGGAGATATTCAAGGCCTGTCTGGACGCCTACCTGAGCAGCCTGCTCTGAGGACCCTGCTTTGGCAGAGGGGTTGGCCCCGATGATCTTTTGAGGTCCCTTCCAACCCCTACATTCTGTGATTCTGGGAGTCCACAGCTCCTCCAAAGTTTGGTGTCTGCAAATTTGCTCCAAACACCTTCTGGTCCTACATCCACATCATTTATAAAGACACCGAAGAGGACTGGCCCTAAAATGGAGCCTTGAGGGACCCCACTAGTGACCACCCTCCAGCCTGATGCGGCCCCATTAACCACAAACCTTGGAGCCTTCCCAAAACAAGGCTCAAGGAGGCCAAGAGCCCAAGGGGGGGGGAAAATAATGCTCAACCCAACCCCTTGTGTGTGTTTGTGGGGTGAATGGGGCAGGAATGACACCGGTACCTGTCCCCAAAACAGCCCTTGTGACCACAGGGAGCCCGGCTCAACTCGAATAATATTTTCTTTATTTACATGTTAAAGAATCGAAAGGTTTGAAACATACAATAAGATGAAAACACGGCTCTAAGGGTCTAATAGTGGGGAAGGGGGGGGGAGGACGGGCGGGAGAGGGTGAAAGGAAGAGGAGGGGAGGGGAAAAAAAAAACAAAAAAAAATAAAACGAGTAGAAAAAAATTATACAGTCAACGTAAAAAACAGGCGGCCCCTCCCTCCCCCCTGCCCCGCCGGGGAACATGCTGCCCTGCTCGTGTGCCGGGGAGGGCTATGTACAACGGGCCGGGGCCCGCGCCAGCACGACGCAGCTCAAATAAATTAAAATCCTCCACAGACAAGGGGACGGGGGACGGCGGCGGCTCCCCCCCGGCCGGGGAAGGGCTGCGGCCACGGGGCGCTGCTGCCTTCCACGGCAAACCCAAATATTCGGGACTGTAAACCCCTTTTTTTTTTTTTTTGTTTTTGTGTGTGTGTGTTTTTTTTTTCACCTTTAAATGCTTTTTTTTTTTTAAGATTTTTTTTTTCGTTTTTCTTATATTTTTTTTTTCTTAAAAACCCCAAACTTTTCCCCCTCGGAAAAAATCCCACAAGTCAGAAAAAAAAAAAAAAAAAAATAAAACCCTAAAACAACAAACAGTAAAACCTGCTGGGGATGGGGTGGTGGCTGTAACCCCCCCCCCGCCCCAAGCCCGGCCCGGCCTTGGGGGCCTGAGCGCAGCCCCCCCTGCCCTGGCGACACCCGGGAACCTCCGGCCCGTGACCCCCGGCCACCCCCCCCAACCCCAAAAAGTCCGTGGGGGCGTCGCTCAGGCACCGGGAGGGCTCCTCAGCACCCCCCCAAGCCCACCCTGGGGGCGCAGTCGGCCGGGCGGGGGGGCTCTCAGTCCGGTTCACGCGGGCCCGGTCCCGCAGAGCCGCTTCCGAACCTGCCCGTGGCTCCACCCGGCCGCGCCGCTCGCAGCTTTCGGGGCTGCTCCGGCCTCCTCCTCCTCCTCCCCCCCCTAACCCGAATCCGAATCGCTGGTGTCCGAGGACGAGGATGAGGAGCTGGAGCTGCTGGAGTCCGAGCTGGAGCTGGAGGCGCTGAGCCGCGACACGGCCACCTGCTGCGCCGACTCGGGCTTCTCGCTGGCTGTAAGGTTGAGAAGAACACGCTCAGCGCCTCCAGGGTCTGAAGGCAGCCAAAACGTGGCCCCCCAACCTCTTAAATCCCACCCCGCAACCCCAGCGCTCACCCTTCTTCGGGGGTTTCTTGGTGGAGTTGAGCTGGCCGCTGACGTCCTGCAGCCGCTTCTCCAGCTCCCGTTTCTTCTCCAGCGCCAGCTCCTCTTTCGTCTTCCCCACCGGCTTCTTCATGGCTGCGGGGAGGAGGAGAGGGGGTGCTCAGCTCAGCTCAGCCCCACAACCCCCCAAAAGTCCCCAAAAGCTCCCTAAAAGCCTCCCCATGACTCACTTTCGCTGTAGGGCTTGCGGGGTTTCTTCCGCAGGCAGGACAGCACGTAGCGCTCCAGCTCGCGCAGCGTCGAGGGCTTGAGGGTCTCGAAGTCGATCTCGATCTCCTCGGGGTTGGAATCCCGCAGGGAAGGCTCCCGGGACTGGATGATGTGCACCACCCGGCCCAGTTTCTCGCCGGGCAGCTTGTTGATGTCCAAGCTGAGCTGGCGTTTCTCGTCGTAGGTCATGGGCTTGCTCTCCTCCTCCTCCTCCGAGTCGTAGAGCGCCGGGGGAGGCGGCAGCGCCGCTTTCGCCGCCTTCTTCGAGTTCCTGCCGGGAGCAAAGCCTCAGAAATACTGAAATCCCCTCAAAAACGCCCCCACCCTACATTCTCCCACCCCACAGGCTCCCCCCAATGCGTTCTGGCAGCACTCAGACAGGTTTTTGGCTTGTTTTGTCTCAGGTCATCGCCACAGTCGATCTGACGGGGAAAGGGTCATCACGGCTGCTGCCCGCACCCCAAATCCTTGCGGGGGCACCCGTGGGTGCCTCACTCACTTGGAGCTGCCTCCGCTGCCTCCCCCGCTGGTCCCTCCGCCGCCCCCGGCCTTCTTGGCTTTGCGCAGTTGGGCCTGACGCGCCCGGGCTTCCTCGTCGCCTCCTCCCCGGCCTTTGTGCTTCTCCGATTTCTTCTTCTTCTTCTTCTCCCGCTTCTTTTTGGGTTTGGAAACGGGGCCCTGTGAGAGGGCAGCCAGCTGCTCGTGCACGGCCCGCAGCTGTGGGGGGAGACAGGGGGGTGAGGCGGGCATGGGGAGAGGGCGCGGGTGGTGGCACCGGCCCTGCTCCGGCCCTCACCTGCTCCTGCAGCTCGGCCAGGCGGTTGGCGCGCTCCTCCTCCGAGTCCGAGCTCTCCTCGCTCTCCGACGAGCTCTCGCTGCTGCTTTCGTCCTCGTCGTCGTCTTCATCGTCCTCGTCATCCTCGTCCTCGTCGCTGGAGGACTCCTCGGATGAGGATTTGGAGAGGGCACCGGGCAGCGGCGCCGACACCGAGGGCGGGCTGGCGTCCTGCGGTTCGTCAGGCATCTTGGCGTAGCTGAACTCGAAAACATCCTGAGAAAAGGGGAAAAAAAAAAATAAAAATAAAAGGGTGAGGGGGGTCAGCACGGCTTTTTGGGGATCCAGAGGGGGGTTTTGGGGAGCCCACCCACCTGCAGCTTGCGGGCCATGGCCACCACGTCATGGTCGGGGGGGTTGTACTTGTAGCAGTTGGAGAACATTAACCGGACGTCGGCGGCGAACTCCTGCGCGTCGTGGTAGTCCCGGTTCTCCATCTTCCGCTGCGGGGAGCAAAAAATGGGTGAAAACGGGTAAGTTCGAGCCCCCCCAGCCTCCAAAAACCCCCTGCTGGGGCTGATCAGGCCACGAAACCCCCCAAAAATCCCAAACCTTGATGGTGCTGAGGTCCATGGGGTGCTTGATGATCTCGTGGTAGTCGTGCAGCCCCAGGGCCGAGGCGTCGACGGGCTTGTAGAAGGGCCAGGCGTAGGCGGCGTGTTTTTTGGAGAGCAGCTCCTTGAGGATGCCGTTGCAGTACTTGAGCTGCTCCGACAGCTTGCCCTTCTTGGAGGTCTGGTGCTGCTGGGAATCGGGCAAATCCTTCTTGGGGGGTTTGATGGGGCGGCCGCTCTCGCGCCGGGCGGGGATTTTGGCCGCTTTGGCCTCCAGCAGCGTGGCCGAGGGCGAGGACTCGCCGCTGGTGGCGATGATGGCCGTGGTGGTGGGGGTGGTGGTGTCGGCTTTCCGCTTCACCCCCTTCTTCTACCAGAGAAAGAAATAAAAAAAAAAAAAAAAGGGGGTGAGTGACGATGTGAGAAACTCCCAGAGTTTTTCCCCAAACCTTTGTTTTGTTTTTTGGCCCCGATTCCTACCTTGGCCACGGGCTGGGTGGGCGCGGGGGTGGGCAGCACGGCGGGGGTGGTGGCGGTGGAGTGCAGCGACTTGAGGAGCGGCGCGGAGATGACGGAGGGGTGGGGAATGTTGACGATGGTGGTGGGGATGTCGGGGCTGGGGGCGTACACCGTGCTGTGCGACACCGAGGACACGGCCGGCACCTGCTGAGCGGCTGTCAGGCCCGCCAGGAGCGCTGGGCACGGAGAAAAAACCCAATTCCCATTAAAATCTGACCCCAAAAAGGGCACAAAACCCTTTTGGGGTCCCAAACCCCCGCCCCGTGTGACCCCAACGTACCCGCCGCCCTGGACGCCCCCTTTTTGTGGCTGTTTTTGGCCACCGGGACCACGATCTCCTGCTCCTCCGGAGGCATCTGAGCCACCTTCTGCAGGAAAATCTTCTCCAGGGTTTGGGCCATCAGCACGATGTCATCCGTGGGCTGCGGGGAGGGACGGAGGCAACGTCAGGGACCACGGGGGAGGCTCCAGCAGGCCCTATCCTGGCCCCCCCTCATCTCAAAGCCCCCACCTTGTTGTAGATGTAGCAGTTGGTGAACATGGTGTTGAAATCCTGCATGCACTCGGCGGCCCCCCAGTAGTAGTTGTTCTCCAGGCGCCGTTTGATTGTCCCCATGTCCATGGGCTGCTTGATGATCTTGTGGTAGTCCTGGTAACAAAACCGGGGGGGTGCAGGGGGTCAGCTGCAAGCCAAAAATCAAAACACGCCCCTGCCCGCCCCCCTTTTGCACCCCGAGCCACCCTCGATGAGTTTTTGGGGGGCTCGAGCTCCTGGCAGCCCCCCCACTCACGCATCCGCTCTCACTCAGCCAGCAGAAAAAGCAGGCAGGGGGTGCGGCGGGTTGGCAAAATAAAATTAAAAAAATAAAATAATAATAATAAAAAAAACCTGCCTCCGGACCTGGTCCCCACCCTAGAGTGCCACCGTCTAGATTTTAAGAGGGGAGGGTCCCTAGCTGAGCCCTGGAGGGGGTCGGGGGGGAGCCTAAATTTGTGGGGACGGCCTCGAGGGCCAAATGGGGCTGGGGGGGGCGACGCTAACGCTAAGGTGCGGAGCGAACCTACGTGGAATTTACCTCCGGGCTTTAAATCCTTGGGCGCCACAGGTGCACGGGGGGCTGGCGTTTATTATTGGGGTCACAGGATGTCTTCTACAAATTCATGGATGGGAATCTGCAAAACGCATTCAGGGCACAAGAGATTAGGTGGGGAGGGGAGGGGGGGGGAGATGAGAGGGGGTAAGGGGGAGGGAAGCTTTTTGGGTTCCCTCCGGAGCGGCTGCGTCACCTCACCCCTACCTGCACGGGGAACGGGGACGAGCCGAGCGGGCCAACCGCCTACCGGGACCTTTATGGGGTCGGGGAGGAATTGGGGGGGCTTCAGAACCCGTAGGGTTTACGCCCCTGGGAGAAAAAAGAGGGGGGGACACAGCACAGCCCAGGCACCTGCAGCTGCATCTTTTTTTTTTTGGCGGAGCCCCAGGAGGGGCAAGGCGCCGGCCCTGGCACTCTGAGGCTTGGGGACCACGTTTTGGGGCCGGGGCGATGCTAGGTGACCCTAAAAACACCCCGTGCCTGCCTACCCGCACCCCCTGGGTTGGGGGCAAGCAGGGGACGCACAGACACACACACGCTCGCCTCCCTTAGCCCCCCACACGTGCCCCCCCACCCCAAAAAAAAAACCCAAAACCCAGCTCGTTACCGGCAGGCCCAGCTTGACGGCGTCGACGGGCTGGCGGAAAGGCCAAGCAAACTGGTGCTTCCACAGGGCTTTCATCACCACCTTGTGCAGGTATTGCAGCTGGTTGGTGACCCGGCCGGGTTTTTTGGGGTTGGAAACCTCCGGCGGAGGTGGGTTGACCTGAGGGGACTGCAAAGCCGGCACCGAGGCCATGGTGGGGCTCTCGAAGCCCTCGTAGAGGAGCGAGGGTTTGCGGATCCGCTTGCCGGGGGTCGATTCCGTCGCCAGGCCCATGAGGCCGGCATTGCCCTCCCCCAAAATCCTGCAAGGGGGTCGGGGGAGAAGCAGAGACACTGTTAGCCGGGCAGCTCCGCACCACCGCGGCCCGAAACACCGATAAAGACCCCAAAAAAATTAAAAAAATTAAGAAAAAAAAAAAAGGCGGGCGGGAGCTGGCGCGGGTCCAGGTCCGGCAGCGAACAAAGAAGCCGGCGCAGGGGTGACGAGGGGGCCCCGAGGTGGTGGCCCTGGGGGCTTTGAGGGGGGGTTTGGGGACACAACGGGGCGTGCCGGGACCCGTTAGGAGGCGGTGGGGGGGGTGTCGCCTCGTTACGGGGGTCCCCGGGGGGGTTTTGGGGGAAAAAACGGCGCTGGGGGGGAAGGGGAGGAAGGGAGGAGGAAGCCCTAAGAGATTTGGGGGGGGGGGGGGGGGGGGGGGGGGGAATCGGCCTCAAGGCGGCAATGGGACCCCCAAGGGGGGCGTGAATATTTAGGGGGGGGGTTGGGAAAAGGCAGAAATGGCCCCAAACCAGCCCTTGGGGGCTGTGCAGGGGGGGTTTGCAGCCCCTCAAGGCCCTGCAGGCCGCCCAAAGGGGCTGCCAAGGACACGAGGATGAAGGAAGGACGGCGCCACAGCAAACTGGGAGCACTGGGAGGCGACTGGGAGGCAACTGGGAGAGCCCCAACCCCACTGCAGCCCCTCAGGGCACCCCATAGGGTGGATACAAGCCCCCAACAAGACGCAAAACCCCTATAAAAGCCCCCCACCCCCCTAAAAAAATTTAAAAAATAAAAAAATAAACCTACTTGCTCTGGGGATTCACATTCTGCAGCATCCCGGCGGCTGCGTGCCCGGCTCCCGGCCTTCCTCCTCCTCCTCCACCACCTCCTCCTCCTCCTCCTCCTCCTGCCGCCGCCGTCTCCTCCGACGCCCCCCCCACTTTGCCCGCCGGGGAGGAGCCTCCTCCCCCCGCCCCCGTTAAGGAGCCGGCCCCCGGCCGGGCATCACCGAGCGGCGGCGGCTCGGGCCCGTCCAGCGGCCCTCACATCGGGCGGGCGCCGAGAAAATGGCGGCGGAGGGAGGAATAAGGAAGGGGGGGGGGGGGCGCCTCTTGATGGCCGCCCACCGGCCCCGAGCCCGGCGCGATGCCGCCAATACAACCCCGGAGGCGTCGCTGGGAGCCGGAGGGATCCGAAAAGAGCGGCGGCGGGGCCGGGCGAGGCGAGGCTGGCGGCGGATGGCGGCGGATGGCGGCCGAGGCGTCAGCGGCCGGGCTCCATCTTGGCTCCGTGAGGGGCGGGAGAGCGCGGAAGGGGAAGGGAGGGGGGAGGAGGGAAAGAGGGGGGGGGGAGGAGGGAAAGAGGGGGGGGGGAGGGGAGGGGGGGCTCCCCTCGCTGCAGGCCGCAGGCAGGGGTCGCTACGGAGGCCGGGGAGGGTCCGGCGGAGCCCTCCGGGAGCGCGGAGGCGGGGGCTGGGCCGCCCGGTGGAGGATGGCTCCGGTTTGGGGCCGCCCCCCCTCTGCTTCCTCCTCCTCCTCCTCCTCCTCCTCCCTGCGCGCACCGGGCCCGACCCGCTCCGTCCTTCAGTCCCCGCGAAATGGCGCCGCTCGGCCTGCCCCCGGCCGGCCTTATATAGGCAGCCGCCGGCCCCTCATTGGGCGGCGGCGCCGCTGACGTCACCGCCCCGCCCCCACCCGCCCCGCCGCGGCCTCATTGGGCGGAAGCCGCCGTGGCGCGGCTCGCTCATTGGCCGCCCGCCGCGTCGCTCACTCCCCGCCGCGCTCCCCCGCCCTTCCGCCCTTCCGCCCGGCGCCCGGCGGCGCCGCCTCCTATTGGCCCATGCTGCCATTCGTTGCGCCGCGATTGGCTGGAGGGTCACGTGAGGGGGGGGCGGCGCCCGGCCGTTGGCTGTTGTTGTCGCGCGCCCGGCTGGCTGAAGGAGGAGGAAGGAGAAGGGGGGGGGGGGGGGCGGCGGCCATTTTGTGAGGCGGCGGCGGACAATGAGGGCGGCCGGGCCCGGCGCTCCGCCGCCCCCACAGCCCCCACGGGGCCCACGCGGGACACGGGGGGGGCTCCACGGGGGCTGGATCCCACCCGCGACCCCCACGCCGAGCCCTGGGGAAGGAGGGGGGGGTGCCGGTGACCCCCCCCACACCCCCCCCATAAGCTGGGCTGGGGGCTCCCCTCAGGGTTGTGGGCTCTGAGGGGGGGCCGCGCGGGACCGGGACACGCGTGGGCCCCCCCCCCAAAAAAAAAAAACAGCTTGGGGGGGGGGAAAAACCCAGTCCCAGCACCCCCACGGTGGATTTGGGACCCCCCCGGCGGCCTCAAGCCCCCCTGGCAGCCTCCAGCCCCCCCCCCGGCAACCCTCAAGCCCCCCCCGCAAACCTCGAGCCCCCCACGGCGAACACGAGACCCCCCCCACGGCCACCTCGGCAACCCCCCCGCCGAGCCCCTCACCCCACTCGCGGGGTGCTCAGCCCCATTTACTCCCCATTTTCCCCCCTTTTCACCCCCGGCTCCCCAAAAAACATCAATTTAGGGGGACTCCACGGTGGTCCCGGACACGCGTGGGGGGGGGGACGACCCCTCTGGCATGGGGGGGCTCGAAATGGACCCTGAAAAGGGACGGGGTCAAAGGGACCCCCCCCCCGGCCGCCACGCCGTGACACAGCACTTTGGGCCCCACGGGCCCTGCCCGCCGCCGCCCCCGCGCGAACACCCAAACATGGCGCTTTTCGCCCCAAACCGCCGCCCCCCCCCCCACCCCCGCGCCGCCTGCCCGTCACCGCCGCCCGCGCCTCCCATTGGCTGCCGGGCCCCCCCGGGGGGGCGGGACTTCGGTTTGATTGACGGCTCCGCCCCACGTGGCCTCCTCGCCCCCCCCCCCCGGGTGGGTTTATGGGGGAAAAAAATAAAAAAAAAATAAATAAATAAAAAAGCGGGGGGTGAGGTCGCGCCCCCCCCCTTGCCCGACACTCACCTGAGCAGCCCCCCAGCGGGGTCGCGCCCCCCGCTCCCGCACCGGCCTCATCCGCCCTGCCCGGCCCCCCCCCCAGAAAAGCCCCGGTTTGGGGCAAAAAAAGGGAAAAAAAAAAAACATCCCAGGGCAGAAAAAAAAAAGGGAGCCACGCGCTACGTCACCCGCGCCGCGATTGGCTCCCCGCCGTCACGTGGTGCCCCCGCGGCTCCCACGGCCCCCCATTCATGCCCCCTCCGCCCGGGGGGGGCCGCGCGGCTCCGCGGGGTCCTAGCGCCGACCTCCCCCCCCCCGGGTATGGGGATGGGTGGGGGGGGGGGGGGTGAAAGGAGGGGGGCGCATGCGCTGTGAGGGCCCTCTGCAGCCCCCACCCCCTGGGGAGGGGGGGTCAGGGGGAAAGGGGGGGGTTGGGGGAGGGAGAACGGGGAGGGGGGGGCACCTATGGGTGTCTCCTGCGTTGCAAGGGTGATCCTGTGGGGGGTGCACGGCGCTGCAGGCGTGCACGGCATTGCAAGGGTGCACGGTGTTGCAAGGGTGCACGCGTGGGGGTGCACGGCAAGGCAAGGGTGCACCCATGGGGGGTGCACGGTATTGCAAGGGTGCATCTATGGGGGTGCACGGCATTGCAAGGGTGCACGAATGGAGATGCGGGGCGTTGCAAAGCATGCCCGGCGTTGCAAAGCATGCCCGACATTGCAAGGGTGCACCCGTGGGGGGTTGCGTGGCATTGCAAGGGTGCACGCATGGGGGTGCACGGCCTTGCAAGGGTGCATCTATAGGGGTGCACGGCCTTGCAAGGGGTGCCCACGTTGCAAGGGAGCGCCTATGGGGATGCATGACACTGCAAAGGTGCACCTATTGGGGTGCATGACATTGCAAGGGTGCAATGTCACCGTATTGTAAGGGAGGAGCTATGGGGGTGCACAGCGTTGCAAGGGGTGCACGGTGTTGCAAGGGTGCACCTATGGGGGTCCATGGCATTGCAAGGGTGCACATATTTGGGGCATTAAGTGAATTCAGGGTGCACCCATGGGGGTGCACAGCACTGCAAGGGTGCACCCAGGGGGGTGCACAGCATTGCAAGGGGTGCACGGCGTTGCAAGGGTGCACCCAGGGGGGTGCCTGGCATTGCAAGGGTGCATGAATGGAGATGCAGGGCGTTGCAAAGCACGCCCAGCATTGCAAGGGTGCACATATTTGGGGCATTAAATGAATTAAGGGTGCAGCCATGGGGATGCACAGCATTGCAAGGGGTGCACGGCGTTGCAAGGGTGCACCCATGGGGGGTGCACGGCATTGCAAGGGTGCACGAATGGAGATGTGGGGCGTTGCAAAGCATGCCCGGCTTTGCAAAGCTTGCCCGACATTGCAAGGGTGCACCCGTGGGGGGTTGCGTGGCCTTGCAAGGGTGCACCTCGGGGGGTGCCCGGCATTGCAGCAGTGCCGTGCACGCCCTCGGGGCCGTGGCGGCTGCAGCGCCTGCAGCTCAGTGGCTGCAAAGCGGTGCAGTGTGCGGAGGGGGGGGGGGGGTGCTGGGCTGGAGGGGGGGGTGCACCGTCAGCGCCACATCGCCACGGCGGCGTTTTTAACCCAAAACCCCGCGTTTTTACCCCATAACCCCTCGCAGCAACACCATCCGGGCGGGGCCGGTAGAGTGGCGTGGTGGTGGTGGTGGGGGGGGGGGGGGGGGTTCCCCTGCTTGATTAATTAGGGCAATTAATTAATGAGGTCAACGAAGGCGAGCGTACGCGAGGGGGCGGTCGCGGGTGGGAGCTCGGCGGGGTCGCGTCGTGTCCCCGTGTCCCCCCCCCAAAAAAAAAAAAAAAAAAAAACCCCAGCGGCTATCACAGCACCGGGGCTCCCCGCCGGCGACTTCTCCCTAGCAACCGATGACGCGGGGGGGGCGCGGGGCGCGGCCATTGGCGGAGCCGGCGGCGGGGAGACAGCGGCGGGATGGGGGCTGCGGGTGGGCGCGGGGCGCTGCTGGGCGCCCTGCTCGGGGTGGCCCTGGTCACCGCCGCCACCCCCGGTAGGACGGGGTCGTGTTGGGGACGGGACGGGGGTGTGTGGGGGGGTGTACAAGGGGTGTGCGTGGTCCCCGGGGGGGAGTTTCGGGGGTTTTGGGGGGTTTTGGGGGGTTTTTGGGGGGTTTCGGGGGCAGGGAGGGGGGCGTCGCGCGGTTGTGAACTGGGGGGAGTGGGAGGAAGGGGGTGCAAGGAGTGTGAGGGGGTGGGGGTAGTAGTGCAAGGGGTTGGGGGGGGTGGGTGGAGGGGTGGCCGTGCGGTAGTGTAAGGGGTTGTGTGCTAGTGCAAGGGGCTGTGCAGTGTGCAAGGGGTTGTGTGCGGTAGTGCAAGGGGTGGCTGTGCAGTAGTGCAAGGGGCTGTGTGCTAGTGCAAAGGGCTGTGCACAGTGTGCAAAGGGTGGCTGTGCAGTAGTGCAAAGTGTGGCTATGCAGTGTGCAAGGGGCTGTGTGCTAGTGAAAGGGGCTGTGCAGTGGTGCAAGGGGCTGCGTGTTGTAGTGCAAGGGGTGGCTATGTAGTGTGCAAGGAACTGTGTGTAAGTGCAAGGGGCTGTGCACAGTGTGCAAAGGGTGGCCGTGCAGTAGTGCAAGGGGCAGTGTGCTAGTGCAAGGGGCTACGTCCAGTAGTGAAAGGGGCTATGCAGCGTGCAAGTGGTGTCTGTGCAGTAGTGCAAGGGGCTGTATACAGTAGTGCAAGGGGCTGTGTGCAGCATGCAAGGGGGGACCGCACACTACTGCAAAGCGCTGTGTACAGTGTGCAAGAGGGGGCTGTGCATTAGTGCAAGGGACTTTGCACGGAGTTGTAAGCCCATTAATGCATGGAGTATGCTAGTGCAAGGGGCTCTGTGCTAGCACACAGAGCTGTGCATGGGTTTGTCTGTGCATTTGTGCACACGAGTGTGAGCAGGAGTGTATGCATAGCAGGGCAAAGCGCTGTGGGTAGGGTGCAAGGGGGGGTTATGCACAGGGCCATGGGGTGGCCCCTTGCATAAGCAGCAGCAGTGTGTGTGTTGCTGCATGTTTTCATGCATGGTAGGCGTATGCAGAGTGTGCGTGCACAGTGGGTGTGAACACAGCATGTGTGCAAGGCCAGTGCATGCATGCAGCGTGCCCACGCATAGCATGGGTGCGTCCAAGCAGAGCACGTGTGTGCATGCACACTCTGCGTGTGTATCCCTGCACAGCACGTGTGCATGCAGCACGTGTGGACAAGCAGACGGATGCGTGTGCGCAGGGTGTCTGTGCTCACGTGATGTTTGAGCGCGTGCACACGCAGCATGCACGTGCAAGGAGCACATAAGCAGACTGGGAACTTTTGCATGGCGTGTGCATGTGCAAAGTGGATGTCCACGCAGTGCACAGTGTGCGTGCATGCATGGTAAGTGCAAATGCACGTGCATGCACAGTGTGTGCAAGCGTGCATGCATGGCATGTGCAAATGCACGTGCATGCATGGTGTGTGCAAATGTACATGCACAGGGTGTGCAAACGCACATGCATGGTGCGTTCAAATGTGCATACATGGCGTGTGCAAATGCATGTGCATACATGGTGTGTGCAAATGCACGTGCACGCACGGTGTGTGCAAATGTGCATGCATGGTGTGTGCAAATCCACATGCATGCACAGTGTGTGCAAATGCACAGCACGCCGTGCATGCATACTACACACGTGGCCGCGTGCAGTACGTGCGTGCATGCACCGCGTGCACGTGCTGCATGCGTGCCACTGACCCTGCACCCGCCCCGCAGAGCCGCCGGTGCACAGCCTGGCCGAGGTGCTCTTCTGCCAGCCGGACATGCCCTCGCTGGGGCTGGCGGTGACCTTCGACGAGGAGCAGCTCTTCTGGTTCGACGCCCCCATGTTGCGCTGGCAGCCGCGCCTGCCCGACTTCCCCGCGTGGCCCGAGGCCACCGAGCCGCCGTCGGAGCTCGTCCACGACACCACGCTGTGCCAGGACGTGCTCGAGTTCCTCACCGCCTACACTTCGAAGTATATGCCCATGGCTGAAGCCAAGGGTAGGTGTCCCCTGTCCCCTCCTGCCACCCCTGCTGGTGGTGCCACCCCTACCGGTGCCACCCTTGCCGGTGCCACCCCTATCGGTGCCATCCTTGTGCCGCAGGCATCCCGGTGGCCAACGTCTTCCTGAAGCGTCCTCTGGAGCTCGGCCGGCCCAACACGCTGGTCTGCATGGTGGGTAACATCTTCCCGCCCGCCGTCACCATCGGCTGGCAGCGGGACGGCGTCCCCGTCACCGACGGCGTCACCGACACCACCTACACCCCCGTCGAGGACCTGGGCTTCGTGCGCTTCTCCTACCTGGAGGTGACGCCCCAGGCGGGGGACGTCTATTCCTGCATTGTCACCCGCGAGCGGGACAACACCTCCGTGCTCACCTACTGGGGTGAGTGGGGGGTCGCCTTTTGGGGTGGGGGGCCCGCTTTTGGGGCCAGCTCTGATGGCGCCCGCTGTGTCCCCGCAGTGCCGCAGGACCCCGTCCCCTCCGACGTGCTGGCCACGGCGCTGTGCGGCGCTGCCATGGCGCTGGGCATCCTGCTGGCACTGGTGGGGCTGGCGCTGCTGGTGGCCACCCGTCGACACCGCCACGGTACGTGGGGACAGACAGACAGCGGGGGGGGACAGTGACCGAGGTGACACGTCCCCCCCCCCCCCCCCCCCCGCTCATTTATATCCCACCCCCCTCTTCCAGGTTGAGCGCTCGGCGTGGGGACGGAGCCGAGCCGGCGGCACGGTGCAATTAAACCACTTCGTTTGCAGCCTCGTGGGGGTTTCGTGTCCTGGTGGTGCTGGAGGGTGGCTTCTCCGTTGGCTCGTAGCGGGGTTGCGCCGTGCGGTTCCGTGCCCTCAGAGTGGTGCCACCCGTGTCACCCCCCTCCTCCTGCACCCAAGGGTGCTGGCCCAACCCTGGGCACAGTCCATCACCCTTGCACCACCCATAGTGATGACGTTGGACCCCGGGAAAGAAGAAAACAGGGAGGAGGAGGAGGAAGAGAAGGAGAAAGAGGAGGAGGAAGGCGCACAGCGGGTGGTGCGGGGTGGGATGAAGGCTCAGAACCCCGATGCCACCTCCAGGGATGTGGGCGCTGGGGGTGCTGGGGCTGGCGCTGAGCTGCCGGGGCGCAGGTAGGACGCGGGCTGCAAGGGTGGGGAGGAGGCTGCAGACCCCCCCCTGGGGTCCGTGCCCACCCGGGTGTCCGCGTGTCCGTCCCCGGGGCAGGTGCTTTCGTGATGCACGTGGCCAGCTCCTGCTCGCTGGCGGCCAACGGCTCCGAGCAGGGCTTCGACTTCACCCTGGCCTTCAACAAGCAGCCGCTGGTGTGCTACGAGCCCAGCGCTCGCTTCTTCTATCCGTGCCACTGGGGGCTGCTGCACGGCGTCACCACCGTCCTGGCCAGCGTCCTCAACGACAGCAGCTGGGTGCAGCGCGCCGAGGCTCGGCGCCAGGCTTGCAGCGACCTGGCCCCACACTACTGGGCTCAGACGGCGCAGCGGAGGAGTGAGCCCCGGGGCGCGGTGCACGGGGACGTTAAGTGGGGCGGGGTGTTGCACGGGGACGTTGCACGGGGACGTTGCACGGGGTGACGTGGGGTGATGGCGTATGGGGTGCAGCACGTGGTTGTTGTACAGGGAATCGAGGGGATTGCACGGGGACGCTGCACGGGGCATTGTGTGGGGCACTGCACAGGGAAGTTGCATGGGGAAATTGCACAGGGAATGCACAGGGATGTTGCACAGGGACATTGCTTGGGGAAATTGCACGGGGACATTGCACGGGGACACGGAGCGGGAGATTGCACAGGGGTGTTGCACGGGGACGTTGCACAGCAACATTGCCTGGGGAAATTGCACGGGGACATTGCACGGGGACATCGGGAGGTTACACAGGAGTGTTGTATGGGGACGTTTTATGGGACATTGTAGAGGACATTGCACGAGGGACATTGAACACGGGGTTGACTGGGAGATTGCACGAGCAGATTGCACGGGCACACTGCGCAGGGCATGGTAACGGGACGCTGCACGGGGAAGTTGAGCGGGAACCACACGGGGACGTTGCACGGGGACATTGCACTGGGCGTTGTATGGGACACGGCACGGGGACACTGCACGGGGGATCGGATGGGATATTGCACGGGGAAGTCGCACAGGGGGTTGTAGGGAACATGCCCGGGGGAACATTGCCCAGGGAAATTCCAGAGGGACATTGCGTGGGCGCTGCAAGGGGACGTTGCATGGGGTAAGGCACAACCGTGTCGCGTGGGGACACGCGGGGACGTTGCATGGGCACATTGTGCATGGAATTGGCCGAGGGATTGCACGGGGGTGTCACAGGGGGTGTCACAGGGACCATTGCATGGAGCCATCACATCGGCTACCCCGCGGGGTTGGAAGGGGACCGTCCCCCGTCCCTGACTTGTCCCCTCCTTGCTCCAGCACCCCCCCAGCTCCGCGTCGTCCCCACGCCCCTCACCAACGTCCCTGACGCCGTCCTCCTCACCTGCCACGTGTGGGGCTTCTACCCCCCCGAGGTGAGCGTCCAGTGGCTGCACGGCGGTGACGTGGTGGCCTCGGGGGACACCGCCAAGCTCCTGCCAGCCGGCGACTGGACCTACCAGACCCAGGTGGCCCTGAGGACCACCACCAAGACTGGGGACACCTACACGTGCTCGGTGCAGCACGCCAGCCTGGAGCAGCCCCTTCGGGAGAGCTGGAGTGAGCCCTGGGGTTGGGGACGTGGCTGCGGTGCACCGGGGTCCCCGGTGGCTCAGCGCGCCCGCTCTCGTCCCCCCTTGCAGGTCCTGGATTGTCCCGGGAGATGACAGTGATGGTGGCGGTGGCAGGCACGGTTCTGGCCGTGGGGTTGGTGGTCCTGGCCGCCAGCGTCTTCATCTACTGCCGCCAGCCTCGGGCAGAGGGTGAGGGATGGGGTGGAGGGGGTGGGATATGGGGTTGGGGACGCGCTGGCTCGGGGCATCCTTCCTTATTCGTCTTCTTAGGTCCGCTCGGTGCTGATCCTGCTCCTGGTCCTGCTCCTGGTCCTGCTCCTCATCCTACTCCTGGTCCTGGTCCTGCTCCTGGTCCTGGTCCTGGTCCTGGTCCTGCTCCTGGTCCTGGTCCTGGTCCCGGTCCCCACCCAGGTCCCCCCCCGGCCGAGTGGGGCCAGGCTGAGAGCAAGCTCTGAGTGGGACCCCCCCCCTCCAATTTGGGGTCTTGTGGGTTCCCCCCCCTCCTCACGGACCAAGCCTGGGATCCCCCAATTTTGGGTGAGCGAGGTGCTGGGGGTGCTCTCCCCCCCCCTCCCACCCCAAATAAACCAAGTGGGGACCCCGCCGGTGTTTGCAACCCCCGCTCGGCGGGGAGCTCCCAGTGCTCCCAGTTTGGACGTGTGAAGTTCCCAGCAGGGGGTTGAAGCGGAGGGCGGGGGGCGTCCCTCGGTGTGGGGGGGTTGCAATCAGCCATGAACCCACGGGGTGCGCCCACGCGGGACGGTGACAGCGGTGTCACCGCGCTATGTCCCCCCCGACGGCGGCTCCGAGCCGTTCTGCTCCGGCAACCGGTGACGTAGGCACGGCTCGGGGCTCTCATTGGTTGCCCGTGGCCCCCCCCACCCCCCTCCCACGGGACACGCGGCGTGGGGGTGCGTGGAAGTTTGGGGGGGGGGGAGGCGCAGAGCGCTGCCGGACGCCCCCACGATGCTGGTGCTGCTCAGCCTGGCCCTAGGAGCGCGGGGGGCAGGTGGGGATGGGGGGGGGACACCCCGGGATGGGGTGGGGGTGGGCGACCATTGGGGGCCCCCCCGGGATGGTTTTGGGGTGGGGCTGCTCTATGGGATCCGCGGGGATGGGCTGGGGGGGCTCAGCATCGTGGGACCCTGGGGGTAGTTTGGGGGGGCTCTGCTCTATGGGGCCGTGGGAGGAGGGTTTTTTTTTAGGGGGGGCTCTGCTTTATGGGGCCGTGGGGGTGTTTTGGGGGTGCTCAGCATCATGGGACCCTAGGGATAAGTTTTGGGGGGGCTCTGCTCTCTGGGACCCCTGGGGACAGTCTTGGGGGGCTCAGCATGGTGGGACCCTGTGGTTAGTTTGGGGGGGGCTCTGCTCTATGGGGCCCTAGGGATAATTTGGGGGGGTTCTGCACTGTGGGACTTTGGGGGGGGGGTTGAGTGGAGGTCTGCTCTATGGAACTGTGGGGTTGTTTGCGAGGGGCTTTGACCTGGGGGACCCTGGGGGAGGTTTGGGGGGGGCTCTGCTCTATGGGACTCTGTAGGGGGCATTGGAGGGGCTCTGCTCTACGGGACTGGGAGATGCTTTGGGGGGGGCTCTGCTCTGTGGGACCCTGGGGATGGTTTGGGGGGCTCTGCTCTATGAGACCCCATGGGGGGGCATTGGAGGGGCTCTGCTCTACGGGACCCTGGGGGTCTGGGGGGGGCTCTGCTCTGCACGGAGGTGGTTGGAGGCACAGAGATGACATTCCTGCCCCCCCACCCCCCCCCGCAGGCGCGTTCCTGATGCAAATGGCCAGCTCCTGCCCGCTGGCGGCCAACGGCTCCGTGATGGGCTTCGACTTCACCCTCTCCTTCAACAAGAACCCGCTGGTGTGCTACGACCCCGACACTCAGCGCTTCGTCGCCTGCAACTGGGGGCTGCTGCAGCGGCAGGCCGTGCAACTCGCCGCCCAGCTCAACAACGGCAGCGCCTGGGTGCAGCGCATTGAGGCTCGGCGCCAGGCCTGCAGGGACCTGGCCCTGCGCTACTGGGACTGGACGGCGCTGAGGCGCAGTGAGCCCCTGGGGGGGCTTGGCGTGGGGCCGTGGTGTGGAGGCATTGCAGGAGAATGTTGCCTGGGGTGTTATGCAGGACTGTTGCAGAGCGTGTTGCATGGGGCTGTTGCATGGAGGATAGCAGAGGAGTGTTGCAAAGGGCATTGCATGGAGGTGGTGCAGAGCTTGTTGCATGGAGTTGTTGCATGAGGGCGTTGCACAGGGGTTTTGCATAGCATGTTGCATGGGATTGTTGCACAGCGGTGTTGCATGGGGGGTGTTGCACAGGGGTGTTGTAGAGCTTGTTGCAAGAAGATGTTGCATTGGGAATTGCACGGGGCTGTTACAGAGCACACTGCGTGAGGACGTTGCAGGGGGATGTTGCACGGAGCACTGCACAGCGCATTGCATTGGGCATTGCAAGGGGATGTTGCAGAGAGC